>NC_083642.1:21713201-21873201 GCF_963576545.1 Limanda limanda
TGCGTCTCCGTTCCCGTGAAAACGCAGAAGCATGCGCCGGCCTTTACAGTGGCTCACCCTACTTTTCTCAAAGAGGTTTCTCTGCCTAAATAATCACTTAAAACCCAAGTTTCACTTCAGCATGGTGTGTTGTAAATTTTAAAAGTTCACTGGAATTTTTTTTTACAGTGATTTATACTCATGTTACCACCATCACTTATGAGAATTATTATTTTAGGTTTTAAAGACCCCTCATAAAAAGTTCACCAGCTGTTTAATAGAGGTGTTGGTCCTGCTGTTGTACATCAAGTTTACACGCAGAGCCACACACTCAGCCAACAAAGCACATTTCTTTGATTAAAAGCAAAGGCTCTGCCACTGCCACAGTTGTTCCTCAAGAGCCAAGGTTATGTTAAAAGACACAATGGGTTTTTGTTTTCGAAATATCTGTCCTATTATTTAGTCTGCGAGCTTCAAGCCTTGGGGAAGACACCAACCTGAACGATGGCATGCCAAGGAAATAATTTGGAATCTTTGCAATGTCAGATATGCTTTCTCACACTCCATGCTGTAAATGCTAATAAAATGGAATTCTCCATGTTGCAGAAATGTGTTATTGCATTGAAGGGCTACTAAAATATTCAGGGGGAGCAATTAAGCAATGTGTGGGGCCATGGGTGTCCCTTCATGCAGACTGTTTTTGTTTCCAGGATTAGATTACAGTGGTGGAACTCGCATGTGAACTGCTTTGGTCCTATTTTTGCCTCCCTTACAGCGCTGGTTCAGCCCAGCTTTCTTAGGGGCTCCCCAGGGGTCACTGTTCCTACCTCTAAACTTGTTGATGTTTGTGGTTCGTTTCAGTGGGAGGTCGTCCAGAGGACTCTGAACGGCTCCCAGCTCTACACCTACTCCATCTGCAATGTCGGGGAACGTGACCAGGACAATTGGCTGCGCACCACCTTCATCCAGAGGCGTCCAACGGCTTCACGGGTTTTCGTTGAAATCCAGTTTATTGTGCGTGACTGCAACTCTTTCGACGGTGCCTCACTGACCTGCAAAGAAACCTTCAACCTCTTTACATCTGAGTCGGACGCAGACGTGGGCACTACCTTCCGGAAGGGCCAGTTTAAGAAAGTGGCCACCATTGCTCCCGATGAGATCACTGGCAAAAACGACCTACGCATCAACACGGAGACCAAAGTGGTGGAAAACCTGTCTCGAAAAGGCTTCTACTTGGCTTTTCAAGACATTGGAGCCTGCGTTGCTCTCCTCTCTGTCAGAGTCTACTACAAAACGTGTGCATCCACAGTGAAGAGCCTGGCGTCATTCCCTGAGACCGTGGCAGGAGGTGAAAACCAGGCTCTCAGGGAAGTGAACGGGGACTGTGTGGATAACGCCGTCAGCGAGGAGCGGCCTCGCATCTACTGCACCGTGGACGGAGAGTGGGTGGTGCCAGTCGGACAGTGTCAGTGCAGAGCAGGCTATGAAGAGGTCAAAGATACGTGTCAAGGTAAGGGCCATAGCATAATTGGTACACCAGACACATCATCTTATGTTGATGTAAATCCTGGATTAAGTTCTTATGATAAGGCAATTTTTTGTAATTGACAATTCGGCCTCGGTCACCTTTTTTACCTCAATTCCTTTGTCGTAGGTTGTCTAACACGGTTGAATGGCAGTTTGCGGATATTTATCATAGCTGTTATTATCATTGTTCAATGGAATTCTCCCCTTGGCTGACACAGCCCCTGTGTGATGGAAGGAATGTTTAGGCCTACTAGTACATGTCACGGCATCATCCCTGACCTTGAACCGATACCTATAAAATTAGGAAATGCACTTTTGAGTTTCGGGTGTGGATCTAAGCTCAGTGGAGAAGTTTTATCATGCACAATTTGCTTTCACTATTAAATGCTACTGCTCATGCTCTGAGCAACAATTAAGGTTGAAGCCTCTTTAAAAAAAACTAAATTTAGTTTCATCTCTGATTAGATCAAAATAGCAATCTGTTAGCACCGGCTATGGGGAAATCTTTATCATATTTTATTTTGGCAACAATCGTAACATGAAACCATTTAAGAAGTTGTTCATTGAACAGGAAGTCAAGCTCTAACACCTCACCTGTTACAACACCTAGTACATACCTCAAAGGCTGTTGCATCAGGTGATTTCCTGCTCTCTCATTCTCTTATCTCACGTGGATATGGGTGTGCTGCAGCATGGAGCCATCACTCAGTCCTTTTGACTTTGTAGTTTTGGCATAGTTGTATTTTAAGCCGTGCAAAAAAAGGCTTTCATTGTTGTGGGAAGGGCTGTCAGTGTGATGAAAGAAGTCGGGAGGCTACTGTACTGTGATGGATTAGCATCTCAAACGCTGGTGTGGGTGGGGGCCTCAGAGACCCTCTTCATGTGATCGGGCATGCCACAGACATGTCCATCTTCCGTCCCTCTTCCCTGTCTGTTTTCACAAACACACTGAGCCTCAGCTATGGGGTGTATTGTGTGACTCAAGCTGTGTATGTGAACATACAACAGGCCGGCATGCAAGGACCTGTTGAGATCTGTTCCGTGACAGAACAGCCCAAAGCACTCCTCCTCCTCTCATGCTGCTTTTATTTGGCACACTCATTTGTACTCGCACACATGCACACATGACCTGAAACACACTTCTACAGGTATGAGTACTCGTAATCCCCCCCCGGGCACACTCACCTTGGACTACAGTTGTAATCCCACATGCAGCCTGCTCACACTGGTTTTTGCTTTCCCTTCTACTGGCAACAGGCTGATCGAAGTGATGAAGTTTTCTGTCACTGCTTCATTTTCAGCTGCGGGAAAGTGCCAGGTGAGATGATTAGGAAGGAGGCGGAGAAGTATAGGAGAGGCAGGAAGGAGTGAGAGAGGAGACTCACCCAAAAGTGATGGAGAGGTTGTGTTTAGTGGAGCGGTGTGATTTGGTTCTGAAACAGAGAGAGGTGAGGAATGGAATGTAAAGGTAGGGTGAACAATGCCGAGCTGTGTTTCCCGTGCGAGCCTGGAGGAGCCCACCTCCACCTCCACCTCCTCTCCCACTCGGTCGGGACATTCCTGATCAGTTTGCCGAGGAGGAGCCTCCCAGCATTACTCCAGTCCTGTGGAATTCCCAGGGGAGGAAGAGCAGCACCACATCAGGCCTCACATAAAATGTACTGCACAAAGAACCCCCCCTCCCCTGGATGACTAGATGAAGTCAAATGTTGGGGCGGAGATGCATGAGGGCAGTTGGTGCAGGAAGGTGGACATGAATCATAGGACTGCAGTGCAGGTTTGAGTTGTACGGCTCAAAAAGGCTTTAGATGGAATCTAATACAGACACAGTTAATCATTCTCCCTTCTCCTTCCCCGGGCTGCGCGCTGTTGAGGGAGAAACCGCAGAACTTGACTTGTGGTGCTTTTTGCTCTGACTTGGGTTGAAAGTTTCCATGTTCAGCGATGTGATCGCTCAGTTTTATGGCTCCTCGGCCCCACAGGACCTGTTGGAGCAGAAATCTGTGACTTTATCTGGTTCTCGTCTCGGTCTCGTCATCAGCACTCACTGCTCACTGGTGTTCTTGGCTTGGAGATCACTCGTCCGTCAAAGTGTGTTTCCAGTCTCTGTTTCTCCTTAAGCTGCCCGTTGAGGTATCCGTAGGTGGCATGAGGCACTCCTCTCTCGGAGGCCAACTGTGCTCATATACTAACTATAGAGTCCTTCCTTCAGACAAACAGACTCTAAAGATAAAACACATCACTCGCTTCGCCCTGCAGACCCACCGGAGTGTTTAGAGAAGCAAATGTAAAAGCTTTTATGTGCTTGTTGTAAATCAAAACCGTCTGAAGCAAGGCACAGACCGGGGCTTTGTTTTTAATGTGAGCATTGCAGTCATCTGTAAACGGAGAATTATTTTTGTCCTCAAAATACATCAGCATCAACTGTAAAAAGGCTGAAGTAGAGAAGGTGCGTTGAAAACCGCTGTCAAGATTTATGTTTGTTACCATGATCGTCATAAGACTGGTGACTGTTTTTTTTTGTGGGTTTTTAAAGCTTTTATTCATCTCTCGTTACTGCACTCAAATACTTACATATCTAAAAATATATATTAGGTTGCAGTACGTGAGTAAATGAATTGGTGTTACCAACAAAAATAAGATAATGCCTTTAATCTCCCTTTTTTTCTCTGTTAATGCAGGAAAAACCATTGGAACTTTTTTTGCATTTAGGTGGTTGCCCTTTTAATTCTGGCTGTGTTTCCACTTGTGTCTCACTGTTGACACTGAGACAGTTTTCCTCCAGTGCCTATCACGCCCTTCCTTACCCATAATCCTCCCTGGCACAATAGAACAGCATACTTGTGTCATCCCCACAAAGGACCACTGGCTGCCCCAGCTGGTCCTCGGGATTGTGTGTAACCGTCCAGGTCCACACCTCGTCAGCCACACTAAAGCCTCAACAAATAGGGCTTAATCCAACATTATGGTTTTTGCAAGGCTGTATTTAAAAAGGGAGACACTGTGTGGAATATTTAGACCGCTCAAGGCAGTTTTGGTGTCTCGGAGAAAATGGCGTCTCGGTGGAACAACTGTCCAGTGAGTTCCAGTAAAGTTATTATTTCTTTCGCCAAAGACGTTCCAGTAAACGATTTTCCCGAGTCCCCACCCCCCCCCCTTTCCCTCTCTGACCGTGTCTCCAAACTCATCCTCAGCTGATGTGTAACAGTTGGTGACTAAGTTACAGCTGTGTGAGTGCGCCCTGTGGTGAGTGATTTGTATGGGTAGTAATTGACTTGGGTGTGTTTGTGCTTTTCAAGCAAAGTAACTACTGGTTCTGCTTTGCTTTTTTTGCCTTTGTGCCGTTCTCTGCATCTCTCTCAACCTCCTCCCCGAAGACTCCTTCTGCTTCGGCCTCAGTTTTCCTCTTGTCTTGTATTTATTTGAGAGTTTCTTATCTCAAGACATAATTCCCATGACCATAAATGCAATGCACTCGAGAGCTTGTTGCGCAAGCAGTACAAAGTACAAACAATCCGTTTTTTCCTCATTTGTTGTGATCTTGTTGTCTATGAAATCACAGAGCCACTGTTATTTTTGGCTGTGTTTTTGGCACAGGTCATGAATATGACACCAATAGAGTTTAAACATCCCGTTTCACACGGCCCTGATGGAAGTATTTAGACTGTATACGGTTCTTGTGTTGCTCTCTCATGAATACCTTTCTCCACTCCTGACTTAATAATAAATATAAATACAGGCAAAATTTAAACAATTCTGCCAATCAGAGGGTTTAGCAGAGAGGGACAGAAAAACTGCCCCTTTTCACATAGTTGTAAATGCATACACATTTAATGAAGTGAAATGTTTGTTTCCTGTTTTTGTTGCTGTATTTTGGCGATTTGGATTGCTGACTGTTTGAAATATACATCGTACAAAAGCCGAGATCAGGTTTTACATACTGAACAGTCTTTAACTCTGCTCATACCTGGAACAAGCTGGTTCATCATAATATCCCCTGACCCTTTAAGGCCCAGGACTTGTGCAATTTCAGCTTATCTGATGGGGAGTATACGAAGCAATGTGAACCTAGCACCACACCTCAGCGTCTCAGGGATTTGATTTAGTTGGCTTAGGGTAGATTTCACATAATGGAATCATCTCACTCCGGTGGGATAATCCCCACATTGAAATTTTCTGCTCGAGTTCCTTGGGCTCGTGGCCTCTGTTGTCGGACTCTGAAATGTAAAATAAAGGTGTAGGTCGGATAGCGCTGCTCATTTAGATGCGCGGGCTGGATATAACCTCTCCTTTTCTTGATCGGCTCAGGAGAGCCACAGTGATTACTTTGAATTTGTGGATCTCTCAGATGTTGTGCCAAGGTAACGTCTGCTAGCAGGCTGAACTTGTGGGAGTTGGTTTAATGGGGGGGACGCTGAAGATGCTTTCAAGTGGTGTCGTGCACCGTCTTGTTGGGTCAAATATTTAGTGAACAGAGCACTGGCAGTTAGTGTGAGGAAGATGACAGGAAATGTAGCAGAGAGGAGAGCTGCAGGCCTAAGCAGCACTTTATTTTGGATTTTAGGGTTTGCACTGTTGTGGTTTACGAAGTGTTGATCAGTCTGATGGTTTCGAGCCTGTGATGTGTCAGAAAGCATAGAAACCAGTCGGTGTCAACTGTTATGTATAATCTGTCTATGTTACCATTAGATGTACTGCACATTGAAGCTAATGACAATCTGTTTTTGCTGGATCGGCCATTTTTAGGGTGGAGGCCGACATAGTAACTCAAACCCACAGATGGTGATTTTGTATTATGGTTGTTAGAATGGTGAAAAAAAATAGGATGCATATTTAAAGCTGCATTTACTGATTAATTAGTTTCCCTGTTTATTTGCCACTTGATATGAAAATTGCGTATAGCAATTACAGATTATAATCATAAAGTTAACAGGCTTGCAAATGATCACTCATAGCTAATTTTTGATTCAGAGATTTGTTTAGAGAAGGACCATTAAGGTTCAGTGTGTAGAATTTAGTGGCATCTAGAAAACATAATGTTTCTCAGTTTTAGGTGATTAAACAACACAATATAACTATAAATACTTCATTAAATGTCTGCCTCAATATTCTCCTGTTTTCTGTTAGTTTGTTTGAGTTCAAGTACAGTCTCCTGATTTCATTGCTGCCATTAGTCACATCACTGAGCCTCAGCCATTCTGGGCTGTTCAGCATGTGTGTTGGTTGTGGGGGGGGAAGTTGGGACATATTTCCTCTTGATGACATTCCTGAGCCTGGAGGTTGTGTGTATCTTTGTGTGTGTGTTGTGGTGGTGGTGGTGGACGGGGTGGGGGGAGTCCATGGCAATGTTAAGCGCATTGCATTGTACTGCTGGTGTGTGAGGTCAGCACTTTCCTTCCACCATGTCAGTCAGTAACACCCCCCCGACAACCCACCCACCCTTCACTGCTAACAGGACGAGCCGGCAGCGGAAGCCGGAGGTCACCTAATCCCTGGGTGACTCCCCAACCCGTCGGCTCAGGGCTTTCCTTTGTCGCTCGGCACTCGGCGGCATCGCTCAGCCACATTTTGTGTCATTCCGTTTACTAGTGCATTTGGTCCCATTCTGTTCCCCTTCCCCTAACCAGGAAGTGGACTGGCTTCCAGTGTGTGACCTGTTGGCTCAGAGCGTTGCAGTAAAACTGGTGTTGTGTTTCCCACCTGGCTGTCTGGACTCGACCAGCAACACGGAGAAACGTGACCAGATGACCACGGCTGTGGTGCAGCTGAGGAAACTCAGGAAACAGTCTGTGACTTTTATGTCCGCCAGGATTCGTTTCCTCAGGGCCTTCTGCTTTATTTCACTTTATTTTTGAGCGAGCTTTGTGCCTCCTTGATTCCTCTCCTCAGTCCCAGTGCTCCTCTTCTGTCTGTGGGTCTGGGTGGACAGAGCTAGGAGAAAGGAGAAGGGGGGGGATTCAGGGAATTTATTACCTTTGTTAACAACCCCAGATGAAAGCCTGAGTGCAATTGTAAAACAGATGTAATGCCCTTACAGCTGCTCCATTGGTCAGCTAATCCTTTTGACTAATGTCCCCCACAACCCCCCCCCCCACATGCGCACACTTTCATCAGCCCCTACACCTTTGCTGCCCACCACTCCACCCCTCCCTTCCTGTCTACCTCAGTGACCCCTTGGCTCATGTTTCTGGCTCACCTCCTCCCCCATCAGAGACCCCCTTTGTTCCACGGACCATCCGACTCCCCCAAAATGCTAATGACACGTTGTCACCGTGCATACAAACAAAATGACATGACATATTGCAATTACGGGTCTGAGCACCTCGGGAAAGACAAATGGGGGGTGGGGGGGAGATGGAGCAGTCGAAGCTGCAGATGAAGAAAGGACTCGCTCTCCTCCAGAATATATTTTATGGAGCTGCCCTGATAAGGATCAAGATATTGTCTTCATTTTGTATGGATTTATTTATCCAACATGTTTTTGTTGTTCACCGGCCATACTTCTGAATTGGACCTCCATCCCACCGGCTGCTGCTGCTGCAACTCTTTCTTCCTCCTCCTCCTCATCACTGCGAGCATGTGTTTGTTTGACTTGGCCACTGACTCCCTGTAAGCCGGGCACAGTTTAACTCACAACTGCCCTGAGGCAGACATGACCTTTCTGTCTCTTAGAAGCCCAGCGCCGGACTTGATTGTGTGGGGGGGCCCCCCTACACCACTTACCTTTCCAGTCCTGAGGCCGATTCCTGTTGTCAAGCCCCCATGTTACCCATTCATCCGTCTATCCCACCGTACATTCATCACTGTCGCCATCTCATCCATCTTAACTCCTGCCGACAAACCGGGGGGGGGGGGGGGGGTCCCCTTGGGCGCTCCCCCCACTCCAGAGCCACTCAGGCTCCCAGAACGTAACAGGCCCCTGCACCCACTCTCAATAAACAAACACAGAGCCACTCAAGGTGCACAGGGGCCTCTCAGATGACAAACAGTTCCTTGCTTTGTAGCAATAGGGGGGGGAAGTGGCTGTTCTATGTTTGTCAGATGTCTCGACTTAGAAGAGGCTGAGAGACATTTGTTTATGAGAGGGAGGATAAATCTTAAAC
This sequence comes from Limanda limanda, assembly GCF_963576545.1. Lineage (NCBI taxonomy): Eukaryota > Metazoa > Chordata > Actinopteri > Pleuronectiformes > Pleuronectidae > Limanda > Limanda limanda. The sequence continues at coordinate 21,721,811 of NC_083642.1, forward strand.
AGCCCACCCTCCCAGGTTTAAAGCCCTCGTTCATGTTGGATCAACACGCTTTGGCTTCCTCTTAGGTTATTATTCTGTCGCTGGACTCTGGTGCTCTGAGTGCTGGTTCTCCTCTTGGTCACGCTCCCCTGTGTTTCCATGCTTTGATTGGCTGCTTTAGGAAGGAAGGCCGCGTCAGCCTCACGCTTCCTGCTTCCTGTTGTGCCCAGCAACAATTCAACAATTCAACCCCTCCACCTTGCCCATGGAACCAGGAAGTTTTCCTTTCACTAGGCTTTGCTCTTTTGTCGAAGAATCCTCTTGTTAAATACCTCGGCAGAGAGTCATCTGAATTGACTGTCCCTGTGACTCATGCATTAGAGATGCACAAACTCGTTCACCTTAACCACACAGAGGCAGGCTGAAGATGAAGCTGCAGTGGAGCCGCTGTGCAACAGGCCTCCTGTTGGGTGGTGTGCACTGGAATGCGTCTTGATTATAGAGGCAGCTCGCAGAGTAAGGCCATCGCCTCCGCAGGCCTGACCACGAAGCATCGCAGCCGGCCCCGGAGCGCCAAAAAGAGGCTAGTCCTCCTCTCTTCAGTTGCCATGTGGCATCTTGGTTATTCCCATCTGCAATGCTTGTGTGGGTATGTTTTTTTCTTTCAGCACTTGAATGGCGTGGCATTCTCCTTGCCTGCTGGTCAGTGGTGAATAGCAATGTTAATGGGTTAGCTGGGAGCCTTTTTGGTGAGGACTGGGAGGAGAGAAAGGAGGCGAGGAAGGAATTTGGGGATTACGAGGAGGAGAGGTCGGGGTATGAATCTGGGTTTGAGGCAGCAGCTGTTCCCCCTTCTCAATAGAGGAGTTCACCCTAGCCTGTGTCTTTTCTTCCTCCCGTCTTTTCTTCCACCCCCAGCAGGATACAGTATTCCTGTCTTTCTTCCTTGAACCTTCTGTCCCCTCACACCACCTCTCCTCTGACTCGCCCATCCTCGGCCTCGTGCGCGTTAATGAGTAGCAGTCGATTTTAGGGAAACAGCTGGCAGAGAAAGAGAAAAGATGTTGTGTTGAAGGGGAGGATTGAGTAACACGCCAGCCTATTGGACAAACTTACAAATTCTTCACATGCTGAGTGTGTTTACTCTCCACCATTGTTGTCGCACTCCTCAGTTAATGCACAACTCTTCACAGCAGCTCGGCCACAGCTCAGCCACAATGATGGAAAAAAAGCTGATCGCAGGCGAAGTAAAGCTCATGGTCAGTCGAGTAAATCCCCTCGATATGATTTAAATGGAGTGGGAGCCGTGTGCATTGTGTCTTGTGTGTGTGGTCACTGAAGGCTTCCAGAACCAACTCCATTCAGCTGAAGTGCATTGAAACGCAGCCACAGACCGAGACAGTATCTCTGAGTGAATCTGATATTATCTTCGTCCTTGGCTCCACTTCTTAAATCTCCTCTGTCTCCTCTCCTCAGCTGGAATCTGACATGAAAACTCTGTGTTTGCCTTTGACTTTATGTTCCGTTGCTTCCTCTGGTCACTGGCACGCACTTCAGTTTCTGGCTTTGCAACCTTCATTTCCATAGGCTATCATGTCCTCCTGCCCAGTCTGATCACTCATGCGCCATGAACATCTCCCATTTTATTCTTGCATTCTTTTCTCTCTTTTCTCTTTTTTTTCTCTTTATCTTCCCTGCACCTAGATGCTGTTCCTCATTGGCATTGACAACATCTAATGATCATCATCTGTCATGAGCTTTTTAAACATGGCAGGCAAAGGACTTGGAGGGACGGAAGCAAAGATGTCTGTATACCGTGTGTGTGTGTGTGTGTGTGTGTGTGTGTGTGTGTGTGTGTGTGTGTGTGTGTGTGTGTGTGTGTGTGTGTGTGTGTGTGTGTGTGTGTGTGTGTGTGTGTGTGTGTGTGTGTGTGTGTGTGTGTGTGTGTGTGTGTGTGTGTGTGTGTGTGTGTGTGTGTGTGTGCGCGCGCGTGTGCTGGACTAGGCTGAATCGACATGGAAGAGGGACATGAACAGGTGACAGGCAGCGGGCATAATCCTTCTGATTTCCCCATGTGTCCCTGGGTGTGCTTTGCCTACATGTATGTGTATTTTGTGCCTACATATGCTCGTGCCTGCATGTGTGCAGTGAACGCATGAGTGTGTGTGTGTGTACGTGGATGAATGTGTGATGGTGTGAGGACATGAGCAGCAGCCGTTGGAATGCTCTTGGAGACTTAAAGCAGGGGCCGTCTCATTTTCACTCTCCTTCGTGGCGCGCCCTCTCAGAAATTTCACACCGTATTAAGTTCAGATTTCACCACTGCTACACACAGCTGGATCCTCTACCTGCACTTCTTTATCCTGTGTTGGACGTGTGAAATTAGATGTCATCCTATCTCGGCGATACGGTTTCCACAGTCTGCATGTGGGGGTTTGAGGGAGAAACAATGCAATAGCCTGTTGAGTGCAGACGGAAGCTCTGCATAAAGCTGTGTCTCTTCTTATTCTTGGAGCTTTCTTTGACTTAGGTTGTCTTCCTTTTCGATTGTCTCACTACTTTGAAGACTGACCTGATGTTGTGGAATGTGGGACGACTGGTTGTGTTTGTTGAGAGAGAGAGAGAGAGACGGAGAGAGAGACACAGACAGACAATCGGAAAGCAACAGCAGAGAGGAGTTGTTGGTTGAAAAAGTAAAGAGTAGGAGTGCCAGCGACGCAAGGAGTATGTGTTTTAGTTTTAGGGCTGGGCTCCTGTGAGCTGGGATGGACAGTGTTTGAAAGAGTAGAGTCAACACTGTGCAGAGCCATGCCTCTGTTTTCTCTCCCATATCTCTGTGACTCGTCCAAACCTGACCTTTAGCCTTGACATAATAACACATCCACTCGGCCTCGTTGTCCTGCTCACAAGGTGAAGAGTTCACACCAGGACCGATCTTTATCACTTGAATGAACTGCCTATGTGCCGCATCATACAGGATGTTGCCTGAAGTCACTGGTTTGCTTGTTCTCCTGCTTATGTAAATGTTTTTTCTTGTCTCTGCAGAATGTCAGCCTGGCTTCTTCAAAACCGATGCTCTCAGTGACAAGTGTGAACAGTGTCCTACCAACACCCAGAGGCTGGACTCCGGGGCTTTGTTCTGTCCCTGCAAGGACGGATTCTACAGAGCGCCAACGGATCCGCCCACTGGACCCTGCTCCGGTAATGAGACCCATTGATCTTATATGAGAAGCTTGTGTTAAGAAAACATTGAGGGTATACACAATTAAACCCACTGAAAAGGCCACTAAATCATTACTCGTTTCCAGTAGAGGAGTTCTGTTTCCATTCCCTGTTTACCCTCTGTTTACCTTCTCGCTGCCATGCCAAATTAGCGGAATCATCCGGATGTCACATTTCCATCACTGCTGATTGGAGCTGATTAAAACATATGACCCAGGAGCAAATTCCAACTGAATCCATTCCCATTGCAGACAAAAACCAGGTGTTATCGTGTTAGTGTTTTTTATAACCAGTGAAAAGGGCCTTGAGCGTCATATGCTATCATTGTCACACCTGAGTGTCACATTGTAAATACAACAATTTGGCACAGGAAGTGACTTGTGTTTGACTTGTGTAGGATGAGCAGGGCTTAAATATTCTATTCTTGTTGCACTTGTATTCTCTGCAAATATTAGTCAACGGTTTAAAGGTTTTAATCTCATGATTGTGTGACTTCCTTTAAAATTCAAAGGATGTTTATTTTGACTTTCTCATGTCGTGGGAAAAAGGAACAACCCTTATTCCTCTTTGGTTGAACTCTTGATCTCTTTTTCAATCAGGTCTTCCCTCTGCCCCGCGGGACCTGGTGGCCACCACCACCCAGCTCTCAGCAGGAAAGCTCCTCCTCTCTTGGACTCCACCAGAAGACACCGGAGGGAGAACTGACGTCACCTACAGCGTTGAATGCCAGCGCTGCGAGGGCGTAGTGTGCCAGCCCTGCGGAGAGAAAATCCGCTATGAGCCCACCAGCGTGGGCCTGACTGACACCAAGGTTTCAGTGAGCGAGCTGGATGCTCACCTCAACTACACCTTCACCGTGGAGGCACACAGTGGCGTGACGCTGGCCGCCAGTAAGCCACCATCCACCAGCGCCCTGACTACGTTTCTGCACTACACAGGTGAGTGCTGCTGACATGAGGCTAACCCTAACCCTTTACTAGTAGAATCATGCTGCAGTAGGGGGAACAGAAAGTAGGGCCGGGAATCGGCATCGACCTCCCGATACGATACTATCACGAAACTTAGGTGGCGATACGATATGTATTGCGATTCTGTAAGTATTGCGATTCGATATTACGATTTCCTGGGATTTCTTTTGGTTATTTTTTTTTTTAAATACTGAACCATGGAAAAATGCTGAATCATACCTTCAAATACAACACAGTCAAATTCACTTAGAGCTTTACAAGTTTTATTTCAAATATTAACATTAACTTAATGACTGCCGGGCAGCCAATAGAGAAAATAAATAAAAATGTGCCCTATTATTGTATAGCCCCTGTCAACTGCACACAAACTGACAGATTAAGAAATGTATGCCACTTAGGCTACTTTTAAACAATAAATAAAAGGTAAATTAAATAGAATGAATATAGGTTTACTTAAAATATAAACCTTGAAATAAACAAAAAGTAGGCTATTGTTGTTTGCATGTAGGCGATACAAAGCTAGTGCTTGGGTATGTTTAGATTCTTGTGCAAAAACAAGAGCTGGTCAACATGCTCTGGGGTGATGTTGCTCCCCCCATATACCCCCCCCCCGTATAAACCAATAAATATGTTTTTAAAAAAATAAATAAATGTTTTTTTTTTTTTTTTAAATCGATTTGGGAGGCATTCACAAGAATCGCGATTTGTAACTGAATCGATTTTTCCCCCCATCCCTAACAGAAAGGGTAGATTGCATAATTTCTGTTATATCTTTTGACTTTTTCATTTCCCAAAGATACTGAAGCATTCACTACTCTCTTCTTCCAGATCCTCCCAAGTTAACCTCTATGAGACTGGTTGATAGGACCCCCACCAGCTTGTCCCTCTCCTGGGACGTATCACCCCGACCACGGATCCAGCCTCAGCCCATCCGCTACGAACTGACCTATCGCAAGAAGGTACCCCACTCTGCTCCACTCCTCTGCTCTCTGTTGAAATTAGAGTTCATATTATGTTATTCTACATTTCCCACTCTGAAAGTTTAAAGCTAGATATCCTCTAAGATATTAAACATGAAAAACAGATCCAGGCAAATGTTTCAAGGTTGAGCTTTGATGTGAAATCTACCTACTAATTCTACAAATGTTTACAAACAATGATCATCATCGGGTGTCGTTGGTGCTGATCTCTATCATGGCAGCAGGTTTCATAGAATAGTTTCCTCTTTAGCAAGTTGTCTAAAAGTAAAAGCCCATTTGTTTCTTTGCTGTAATGCATTATAAGAGCTGTATTACAAAAACATCCAGCACACGAACGATAGAAAGTAGCAGATATTGTAGAAATGTTTGAGCAACACTAATGACACTAATCAATTGCGAAAAATTAAAAATGTGGCTTCCATCTTCAACAATAACACTCCAACTCTCTGATGTCCCTTCCTCTGTCTCCTAGGGTGACAACCTGGATGTGACGACCTACGTGGTGCACATGCTGGAGAAGAACTCTGTGCAGATCAGCGAGCTGGCCCCCGGCACAGCCTACCTGTTCAGGGTTCAGGCGCTCAGCAGCGACGGCAGCGGGGGGGCCTCCAGCATCGAGGAGCAGTTTGAGACCTCCTCTGAAGGTACAGAGGAAAAACCCACTGTAGAAGACGCTCTGCTGCTGTTCAGTGGAGCATTTCTCTGATGTGCTCCTACACTTTGTTTCCCTCAGCAGGACACCCCACCCCGAACACAGCAGTGTATTTGGCTGCAGCAGTTGGAGGAGCGGCCATGTTGTTCATAGTGGTCGTGGTCCTGTTCCTACGCAGACGGTCAGTGCTGCTCTCCCTCTCCTTCTCCCTCCGTCCTGTTAATCAATTGGAATACACCCTCATTTACCGGCTTCCTCTCTCATTCTTCTGCCCTTCCTTTGTGGGGCCGCCAAATGGCCGTTGCATTCACTCTTTCCTTCTCTCTTCCTTTAGCTACCTTTCTCTTCCTCCTTTATCTGTGTCTGTGTCCCAGCACTCACTGGGGGAGAACTTGCGTTGAATGAGCCTTGTCAATGCTCAATGATTACATTTTAGTGAGTGTCGGGGCTTTTGAAAGGAAATTGGTCCAGAGTGGTACATTGTCGGTGATAAGAGGCGCTTGGTTCTTTCTGCGGCAGACTTCAGGCACTTTGTAAAGGTGACCTGGGCCTGTGCTCAGCAGTGTGTGGCCAGTCCGTCCACCTCCCTCCCGCCTGCTTGTCTGTCTTTCAGTCAGCTTGGCAAACACAGTCTGTCGTCAGCCTTTATCAAAGGGCCGCTTCTCTGTGAACGGACACATTGCACCAGTGACGGGATCTTAGTACACCTAGATCCACTGTTACAAAGGTTGCTATGTGCTATCGATATCAAAGAGGGCAGATGAACTGGATAAAAATGTTGTTTGAAAGATGAATATTTATTTTGCATGTGGGTTTTATTTCTTTATTCAGGAAAAGAAACTCTCACACGAGACAAGGACCAGAGGACACCTACTTCTCCAGCTCAGGTAGAGAACAGAAAATGTCCTTTCTCTATTTCACATTACTTCATTTATTTATATTAATCATTGGTTTTAAACAAATCCTCTTTCTTTTTCTCACAGAGCAATTGAAGCCTCTGAAGACCTACGTGGATCCACACACATACGAGGACCCCAACATAGCCGTGCTGAAGTTTGCTACTGAAATCCAACCCAGCCACATAACCAAACAGAAAGTCATTGGAGCTGGTGAGTGACAACACTGCTGAGACAATCTGCTGAGGGGCTTAACTCCGAGATGTTGATAGATTTTTCCAATCCCCAGGTTCACTGTTTATATTGAGCCTTTTCCACAGCTCAAGCAGCTGACTGATGGTAGTTAACCGCCAGATTATCATCTATCTGGCTGAGCTCTCGCCCAACAAGTTGAGACATTTTGTTGTGTTGCAACTCTTGGCAGCGGGATCTATGTGTTTTGGCACAGGTTGACAATTACACAAAAGAAAGTGTAGCAGAGACTGTATTTTTGGAAGGACATCAGAGCACCTTCCTGGGCCCTACACATCTTTCATACATGATACGTTTATTCAAGCGAGACCACCTTTACCCTTTGAACCCGCCGTCTTTTTTCAACCTCCACCCCCCCTTGATTCCCACGGCCGCATATCCCCCCATTTCTCCTCATGTGACAGCTGATTCCCATGCTCCCACACCACAGGCCATCCACCAATTACACAACATAGCCTCGGTCTCTCAACACGCAGACAGGACACACCTCTGCAGGAGCGCCCCGGGCAAAACTTCCTTCTCATCACTCAGCTGGAAACCCATCAAAGAAAACAAACGCACATTCATCTGATATCACTTTCCTGATGGGTTTTCTTCTCCTGCAGGGGAGTTTGGAGAGGTGTACCGAGGTATTCTGAAGGTGCCGGGGAGGAAAGAGGTGGCGGTGGCTATCAAGACCCTGAAGCCGGGCTACACGGAGAAACAGAGGCAGGACTTCCTGAGCGAGGCCTCCATCATGGGACAGTTTTCCCACCAGAACATTATTCGATTGGAGGGGGTGGTCACCAAATGTAAGGATTTCTGTGAGTTTCGCACCTTTTGATACACATTTTTTGCACATTTTTCTCCATTTCTGGCCAGTTTGGGCAAGTATTTAGTTGTTTTCTGTGTGTGTGCAGTTAAACATGCCATGATCGTGACTGAATACATGGAGAATGGAGCACTGGACAGGTACCTGAAAGTAAGTCCAACACATACCAGTTTTGTTGATGGAAATTTCTTTACTGTGACTATTGCCAGGATTTACATCTGGCATTCCATGTTGAGCGATCATATTTCTGTTATTTGGTGACGAACTCAAATTAATATGTGTTTGTTTTTTCCCCCTGTCAGGACCACGATGGCGAGATTTCCTCCTTCCAGCTTGTGGGCATGCTGCGTGGCATCGCTGCCGGCATGAAGTACCTCTCTGACATGAGCTACGTCCACCGGGACCTGGCTGCCCGCAACATCCTGGTCAACAACACCCTGGAGTGTAAAGTGTCCGACTTCGGCCTGTCGCGTGTGCTGGAGGACGACCCTGAGGGGACGTACACCACAAGTGTAAGTAGATATAATCCCTGTTGGTAAAAATACCCACCTCAGTCCCCTCCTAGCGCGAAGGGTATGAGTTACTCTTTTTTTCCCTCTGTCTCTAACTTGAAGCCTTGTTCTTGAACAGGGAGGCAAGATCCCCATTCGATGGACGGCTCCAGAGGCAATAGCGTACAGGAAGTTCACCTCAGCTAGTGACGTGTGGAGCTTTGGCATCGTCATGTGGGAGGTCATGGCTTTTGGCGAAAGGCCTTACTGGGACATGAGTAACCATGAGGTGAGTTTCCTCGTGGATAAACGTCAACATAGATCTTCTGTCACTGATAGCAACCTATCAGTGACAGAAGATCTAATCAGTCCCCTGATAAACTGCCTGCAGGTCATGAAAGCTATCAACGAGGCCTTTCGGCTGCCGGCGCCCATGGACTGCCCCTCCACCGTTTACCAGCTCATGCTGCAGTGTTGGCTGCAGGATCGCTCCAAGAGGCCACGGTTCGGAGACATCGTCAGCCTGCTGGACAAGCTGCTGCGGAGCCCAGACTCCCTGAAGACCATCGCGGACTTTGACCCACGGTAAGATTTGTTTTCATACCAGACTAAGGGCTTGAAATGCATAACTCTAGTACTAATGCTACGGTAGCTGCTGCCACTATCAGCATCCAGTTTTTGGAAACAGCCGCATAACCACAATGTTTCCAATACAACTAATAGAGATTTCATGTTAAGTCCCACCTCTCTTCAGAACTCTATGAGTTTTGCTTCTGGCTGGTGATATGAATTTCATGAGGAAAGAGAACTTTCTTCATGAAAGAAGGAGCAGTGATGTTACATGATTTTTTTTTTTTTTTTTTTACATTACATGTCATTTAGCTCACGCTTTTGTCCAAAGCGACTCACATTTTTATTACACTCAACATTTTCTGAGGGGCCATTTAGGGGTTCAGTATCTTGCCAAGGACAGTTCGGCATGCAGATGGGGAAGAGTGGGGATTGAACCAGCAACCTTCTTGTTGGAGAACGCCCACTCTACCCCCTAGGCCACACCGCCAATGTTAATGATGGCCACATCCTGTTTGAAGCCTGAGCTGTGGACTTTGGCTCTCAGTCAGACTTCAGTCACAAAGATGAGACAATGTAAAGAATTGACCTAATGAAGTGATTAGAACTATCATCGGAAAATCCTGGAACAATAATAATATAGTGTCAACAGCTTCGTGTAACTAAACACAGTCAATATTTAAACATTAGGCCTTTGCTCTAAAAGGACTTAGCCTGAACCAGTGTAGAACACAACCTGGATAATCAGTTGTTAGTTAAATTTAGTATTTTACAATAATACAAGTGATAACATTTGTAGGAGACAAGATATTATCGGAGCAGTCTGTGATAATTCCGGTTCCCACATATGTACGCACATGATCTTTGTTTTCAGCCGTGTTAGTATGGACAGGGATAAAACTGAAACAGAGCCATGACACTTGTGTGGACAGAGATCATTAAAGTTAGAAAACACAGATACAATTGAAAACATAGTCAAATGGATGCAGCCTTATTCAACCAATGGAATTGAAATGGATACTCTACCTGGAATTGATTTGTATTGGACTTGTCATTCCTAACGTGGCCCTTGACTTACACTTATTGAGTGACTTGGATTTAATGACTGTGGACTGACTGCAGATTTGCTCAAACAAACTTAAAACAGCCCATGCAGCAGTTTCCCATTTACTTTAACCTACAAACAGTGCAGGGCGTGTCGAGGGTCGATTTGGGGAAGAAAGCGGAATAGCTTTAAGAAGGTCTAGTTCAACCATTGAAAGGACAAACTGACACCTGAGGCCTGACAGGCTGATGAAAGAAATATGTGTGAACTCCTGGAGGAACTTAAAGTTCCGTTGTTTTGGATCGTATGTACAAATGCATGTTTTCTCTTTTGTGAGGGAGCGTTAAAGCCAGAAACGGCCCCGGCTGCTCCAACTGGTTCCCCCCCCCCTCCATCTTATATCCTGCAAAGTAATTACAGTTCTCAGTAATCTGCTTTTGTTGTGGGAAAACCCGTTTATTATTATCATTCACATCTATTATTTGGATCTACTTCTGTTTGCTTGCAGTGTATCCATCCGCCTGCCCAGCACCAGCGGTTCGGACGGCTCCCCCTTCAGGTCGGTGTCTGAATGGCTGGAGTCCATCAAGATGAACCAGTACAGTGAGAACTTCACGTGCGCTGGGATTGTCACCATGGACCAGGTCCTCCAGATGAAGAACGAGTACGTGGAATTTGATTTCCTTTAAGTGTCTTGGATCTATTTACTGAACTTACTTGTTACTTAGGTTTTTGGCAAAAAGGATGAACATATGTCATGAAGTATGACCCCCCCCCCCCCCCCCCACTTCACACACACACACCCACAAGGAATTCTGTAATGAACTTCCTGCTTCTAGTTGGTATATTTGTTTTCCTAAGATTGTTTCTTTTTAACAGCACAATATGATCTCTAACCCCGGCTACAACTTGAGAAATGTTTGAGATGGAAAAAGCAATAGAGGGAAGGAGAAGGAGTGGGCTCATTTGTGGTCGGCTGGTGGTGGTGGCTTGTGGTTGCCGCAGTCCTTATTCTTCTTTCCTCTCTCCATTCTTTCTCTCATCCCTCCCTTCACCCACACACACTCGCAGCCCTGGGCAGCACTTCTGCTGGAGCCCCGAAAAAACCACTGGGTTCGGCTGTTTAGGGCAAAGGCCTTTTGTGGCTTCTCCGACATTAAAGGAGGGCGGGAGGGAGGGAGGAGAGAATAACCTTTTGGGAGCAGGAGCAACTAGAGGAGATTAGGAAACTGAAATGGATGGATGAGATTTGAAGCCGCACAGGTAGGGTCGTCACATTTGTTCTCGTAGAAAGATTGAGGAGGTGCACTCTGAGTGTACCCCCTGAACCTATCACAGGGATAGTTTAAGGCAAATGGCTCTTCTCAGATGTGTGGGAGCGCTAAGCGGGCAATTTAGCAAAATGGGCTCAACCTTTCGGAAAAAAGGGTTCAGTCAAGCACATGATATAAGGTTGTTTGGAGGCAATAATGAGCACCAGAGCTTTTCCTAACCGCATGACCAGCCAAAAGGAACCCCCCCCACACCCCACCCTTCTTTCTCCGCTACCATGGTATACGTATCTCCGTTGGTCTTGCTCATGATTTGCGAAGATGGGCAGACTGCAAAGCAGAGGACAAACCCTTTTGAAGTATTTGTCATACAGGAGGGTGTGATTTCATGGCCCCGGTTTTTCCCATCTCGGGGCATCTGGTAGCACTCTTGAGAAACCAGTAGTTATTTACAGCCCACCCTCTGCTCGCCAGACAAGTGATTCATGGTCAACTGGGAGAATCCTCGTTAAGTAATTAAGGCTGTAATTAAAGCTTTGACGTTGGACGTGCCGGGCTTCTGCAGGTTTGCATCATGTGCTTGTGAAGAGTTAATCCCTCAGTATTAACCTTTAATTGCGAAGATAAATTAAAACCGTGGCAGATTTCTAATAGGGAACACACCCCACCCAGCCAACCTGGTTCAGTGATCAAACTTGTTCGGCGTGTAGCATTTCAACAAACTGTCTGTGATTACAGGAAGGATGTGTGTGATGTGTTGGAGCGAGTCCAAACTGTAAATCCACATGCAGCTCTGCTTATGTACTGTCATGTCTCTCTTTCACAGGGATATTAAGAACATCGGGGTGAGGCTTCCTGGCCATTTGAAGAGAATTGCCTACAGCATATTGGGTTTAAAGGACCAGACGAGCACCCTGAGCGTGTTTGCAGTGTGAACGTGTCGACGAAGGGAATTAAGGTCGGGCACTGAAGCAGGCAGCCCTTTGAACTCTAAGCCGAGCTGGAGCGACTCTGCAGGGACGGCGCTGGATCGGCCAAACCGAGAGGGACATCAGCCTATCCTCTGGGGCCGACTGAATCAGACTGATTTCATGATTTCTTCATCTTGTCCACATGGGAATGGAGCAAATTATTCAACGGCAGTAGATGACTCGCTTAGACTCTGATATTTAGATATCTATTTTTATTATCCATGTCTTCTGTTCAGATACAATTCAGTGCAAATGAATTCATTATTTTTTCAATCATCAATCCAGTTGTGGGGACAGCCTCAGCTACAGGACTCGGAGCTCGTTCCCTCCAGTGTCTAACAAACAAGGGAAGCACAGTGAGTGTGATGGTGGGGGTGCAGTGGAATCCAGCCCTGGCTCAGTCTGTGGTCAGTGCTGATGTCATGGCGTCTCCCTTTAATTGGCCCTTTTTGGTCCCAACCCGTTAGACCAATGAGGACGGAGCGCCAGGAGGGCTGAGATGAGCTTGAGTTGGCCCAGGTTTAAAGAGACGGTGGCGTTAGGTGTGTGAACACAGACTGACCTGCTGTTGTTTCTGGACCTTCTACTGGCTCTGTGCAGAAATTAAGCTATAATCATATAAGTGGTGTTAGAATATATATGAGGTACTCTTTTTGTACAGATTCACTGTTTCCTTTTTTCTTTGTGTTTGGGTAAACACCCCCCCACCCATAGAAACATTGCGATTAGGACCTAATAATGTAGCACTTGGATCAAGAATTTCGTGATCTCTTTTCGTTTTGTCTCAGAATTGCAAGAAAAATGACAAAAAAAACTCCTGAACTAAAGGAATGGAATCAAAAGCTGTTTTCAGACATGAACTCCAGGGAATGTCCTCACGATGGGGTGCAGACTTTCTCCGGAGTTTGACTTTTAAACATGATCAACGCAGCAGCAGGTTCTCGGCTCAGACGTGCTCACTACAACTCAGATACTCTGGAGCTGAGGGCTGGTGCAGCAGGAGGTGACGTCGGGAATCACGTGTCGCTTCTAGTAACCAAAAACTCTTTACTTTTATCCTGAGATATTTGTATTCTTCTTGTAATCTGTAGTTTTCTCACATCAGGTTTTTCAGACATTATCCAAAGGTTTCACTAGGGGGCTGGCAGGAGAAACATCTCGCATACAGCCCATCCAGCGAATAACCGGAAATTATCAGGAGTTCAGTGCTTGTCTGAAGCTGAAGTGCAAAATTCGACAAGTTTCAATTAGAGTGCAGCACATGTGTTGGCTTGCCGGTAATGAAGAGGCAGATGGGGAAGTTTACCTCCAGTATAAAAATAAAAAATAAAATCACAATGACTTTTGTTGTGGTTGAAATGATTTCATACTTAATAATCGTTTGGTTTTGCAATTTCAATGTTTATGTTTTAGAAGCTTCTCATACATCTTTTCTGGTGAGTGGAGGAAACTAAACAGACATTTTCTCTGTAAGCTTTGACAATAAAGCATTTCGACTTTTTGAAGACATTTTGAGGAGTTCAACTCAACCCCCCCCCCCCCTCTTCTCTTAATTGATGACTGCAAATCGTTGTGTTACTGATGCGCACCTTCCTTTACTTGAATTTTTAAATTGTTTTCAATTGTATCTTTGATTTTATTGTAGCTGATAGACCCATCTTTGGATAAGGGATTTTGTTTTCTGCTTTACTGGTTCCAATTACACTTTGTACATTTTGTATGATTTCTCTATTTGCCATATAACCAAACTGAATATTTTTGTATGTTCTTCCCATCACCTTCCTCCAAAGAGATGTCTCTTACTTCTGCTGTCTTTCCAAACATTTTCAGAGTTCCCTCATCGAAGAGCAAACTTTTCTTTTTTTCCCCTGTTGTTTTATACTGTATTTAATAGTCTATTTATTTTTTACTTTTATTTATTTATCCTGATAAACACTGAGCTGGGAATATAACTGAAGGTTGCTCTCTCTCTCATTCTTAATAATAATAATAATAAAAAAAATCTTAAATGTCCATTTATTGCGGAGTTATTCACCTGACATTGCTTTTGGTGCATTTGTTGAGCAATAAAGCCTTAAATGAAACGTCTTGCTGTATGATTGACCCAGAACAGAGCAAAGATAAGCTCATGTTTGTTTAAACGGTGCCAGGATGTTTATACTTCCACCTGGATTTCCTCGTAATGCTGCTGAATCCACTGTCGGAACCTGTAAAAACACGCAAGAGCTTCATGACCACACACACACTGCACTGTACACAGTATCTGCTTTACAATATGGATTAGATGCTTTTTGGGTTCAAATTGAATCAAACTAATATTAAACTGAGTTAAAAGTAATCTGGAAAATCTAAAATTCAGACTTTGACTTTGAGTTTGTCTTAAACAGAGATCCCACTGTGATCTGCCATTAGACACCTCTTGCACTGGGAAATTACCTCCAGCGTGATATCAGATGTTCCTCTCTCATGAACTCCTCTGCTCTATCAAACACCAGGGTCAGAACTTTTCTCTTACTAAAGACCCTTGACTTTGGACTAATGAGAAGGAAAATAGGGACAAGAAATGTTATTTAATGTCACAGACATGTCATTATGGTGTTGCATGTCGAGCTTCACTGATCATGCTTTCCATCTGCTTCACAAACCTCAATGCTGATCTGCACTTATATAATAATTTACAGTCTGTATTTTTCCCACAGTTAAGATTAATTATGGTTTATTACGTTTGTTTTACTTTTATAGTTTTGGTCGTGATGGACCTTTCATACTATAATTTTCACTGTAAAGCCCTGGTGTTGCTAATGCCAGTGTGACAGTAATGGATGATTAATGAGAGAGTCAAATGAGTTACATATAAATCCACAGATTATTCAAACTATCCGTCGTAAACTCATTGGGTAATCTGTGGCATGGTGCACACACATTTGTTCTCATGCAATAATGATTATTGCCAATATCTAACATCCAACGTTTAGCTAATCTGTTGGTTTACTCTGTGCTGTTGGTTCTCAGTACAATCATAATTTTTATAAATCATACACAGGTTATAATACACTGGGATGGCCCTTTAATTCTTAAACTCTTCCTTATACACTGGAGTGTGAGTCAGCGGTCAGTTTGACCTCGATGCAAAACAATCAACAAGACCTCCAACCCAAGAAGAAAAATCTGTGGCAGGAGATATGCAACAGATGGTTAAGATGTGGAAAGTTTTTATGCACACAAAAACTAGGTTTAGTAACAGATTGTGTGATGGTTAAATCAGACTTAGTTACTTAGCTAAGTTAGTACACAGTTGTCGTGGCTATAACATGAACATGTCGATACGGAAACAAGGCTGATCTGGTTTGAAACAGGAAATAAATAATGGTCAATTTAAGTTTCCAACCTGCCAACCTACCAATCTGCTCGCTGTAGAAAATTCAAGTAACATTTATTTATAAAACTCAATAAAAAACCCCAGAGTAACCTAAGTGCTGCACTATAAAAACATTTAAGAGAAGTACAAGAATAAAAGAAAAAGAAAACTAGAATGGTCCAAAACCCAGAGGGCTGTCAAGGCCCAACAGTCCACTTAAAATCGGTTTAGTCGTTTTTGCATAATGCTGCTGACAAACAAACCAACCAACGGACACTAAAAAGTGAATTAAGAAACCAATGGGTTTTCAGTGTAGAATAAAAAATGTCTGCACATAAGGGAAAGAGATAATTGTAATCAGGAAACTGTGTGGATTAAATCATTCAAACTTATATACAGACCACACACGTGAACAGTAATATAATAATTCAGTTTTATTTTACAAAAACATTGACAATAAAATCTTCATCGCAGATAAACTAGGTAGGATAAATGCAAACTTTTCTAACATCAATTTGTACCATAGACTGGTTTTATAAAAGGCTCTGCACACAAACAATAAAAAGGGTATATTGTACCATTGTACCATTGTACCATTGTACCATTAACTGTATTAATGGTATTTTTCCTTTTGCTCTAGTTATAATCACTATAACGATTAAAGAGCTTTGTCCCTTGAATGTCAACATGTCGTTTTGGGCCATTTGCTGAAAAGACTGATGTTGTCTCGCAGAAGCGTTAGAGGTCACATCACCATAAAAACTATAGGTTGTAATCAGCTGATTGCACAAATGACCTCTTGGTTCATTTTTTTTATGGGAGGTCAGAGTCAGCAGGGCAGCGGGGAAAGGTCAGCGCCAAATGTTGCGTTGGCGCTTTGCATCAGTTACCGTATCAGGTTTCATAGCTCACACCTGCTCAGGATAAAAAAGTGAACAAAATGTAACGGTACAAGCAGGAGACGTCCTCCAAACACGCCCCCCCACACACTCTGGGCTTCACCTTGACCACTCCACTTCGCCTAATCTCGCCAAGGCTGACCTTGCAGTGGCGAGGAAGTCCCCGGCGCCTTGCATTTAGAAAATTATCAGCTTTGGTTGATTGATGCAAGTGACAAAAGCCGTAAAAATGCATTCCTCAGATAAGAGCTGTGCACCAGAATGAAGAATGTCAATATTTAGGTATTGAATTAATCTGTAGGTCAACAGGGAAGGAGCAAGACAAAGTCCAGTGTGGACAGAGTATGGGAACTTGGATCTACCGCTAAGTCCCTCATGAGCCTTTGTCCTTGACTTCCAGCTGGCTGTGTGTTCTTGCCTCTGTTAAACCAATAGGATGCCTCGAAATAGTCCTGGCTTTGTCTGGCAACTGTAAACCGAGAAAGTCCTTCTCCTATTTTCCATCTCCATCCATCCATTCCCCTCAGTGCTTCACAGCGTGGTGGATTTTTTTACTCCCCTTTCTCTCTCTTTCATCCACGATGGAAAAAGAGGAGCTGCTGATTGTGCTGTTTGGATTTATGCAAATACCCGTCTGAGTGCGTCCAAAGACACTGCTGCAGGAATTCGGTTTGTGGCCCCTGCCGTCGGCGGTAACGTGATTATCCTCGCTCTGCGGGGGTTGAGTGTGTGGAAGTTTGTGTCTTGTCATTTGGACTGTAAATGACAGGGATGCATGGAGAGACAGGGAGAGAGCGGGGGGGAGAGCGAAGCCTGGTGGCAGAGGGGGGTTAGCCCAGAGATTTGAATCATACCAGGGCATTACTGCAGGCCACAATATCATGTGTGGTGATTGTGTTGAAGGCTTGGCGTCCAGGGCCCGAGGCCCCCCCCACCCCCCCGTGGCTTCTACTGCTTTTCTCCCTACTTCTTGTGGCTTGTTAGATGCCTTTGTTCTCTGGGCGAAGGTCAATTTAAAAAGAAATAAGGAAGAAGGAAAACATTACCATGGCACTGTTCATGTATGACCTCTCCCTATACCGCCGCCTTCCCTCTTCTTTTTTTTGTTTAATGTTCTCCTGGCAACTCTCAGTGTCATGCGCAGATTTGAAAACCGGCTACACAGAGGAATTTACATCCTCACTAATTTTAGCAATGGGTTCCTGACCAGAAAACACATCCTCCAATTTCTGTCTATATTGGTCTCCCTGCGTCTTTCCGCTGCCGTTTCTCTCACCAGCACTCCAGGGCTTTTTGCAGAATATTCTTCTCCCTAAGCCTCCTCTGAGCCCCTCAATTTTCCTATTTTCACTGCATTCTCAACAAAAAAAAAGTTTAAGTAACGATCCAAGATTACACCCTGAGTGTTGCCAGATCTCCTCTCCAGGTTTAATCCACGTAGAAACAAAGTAAGCTGCTGGGCCTTAACACTGTAATAAACGCACTTAATAAGACAGTGAGGAGCAAATAATTGTTTCCAGCATCCTACTTTCCCCAAACCGTGCTGCTGAGATCTGTTTGATGTCAGCGCTAGGCGACATGAGTGGGAGAGGAGAGCAGAAACACAAGCCCCTGTTGACATAAGCCTCGTCTTTCCGCAGACTCTCTGTATATTTTGCAATGCCGGCCTAATTCACTCCATATTCCTCCTAATGGCACCGCTGATGTCACTCAACACATAAAAAATCTCACAGGTCCGACTTTACGAGAGCCTCAACACACATGGAGCCGCCGCTACGAAGGAGCTTTTTAGGCGGCTGCTGTTTTTTAGAAGCTTTTTGTCGAGGAGAGAATCATCCAGTTTAAGATTTAGACTAAACATTTTAAACTAAACATCTGTACCTGATCTTTGGCCGAACAAATAACCTAAAATCTTCTCTGAGATGTTTGTTTAAAGGGTCTGGTCCAAACCTGAGGTGGCAGGATTAGAGGCTGCAGTTTGAAGCAGCTCATATGGTTCTTATTTAAGATTGTTGCCCCTAAAAAGAAGTTTCTTTGACGCGTGCACGTACGTCTCAACAACATGTATTGCATTTTTATATTGTTCAATGTTTTCTGAACCGAGAGTTTGTGTTCTATTGCAGCTACATAGGTGATGAGAATTGAAATGAGACTGAAACCACAGGCAGTTACAATAGATACAAATATTAAATTGAAAGTATAATATTTGGTGATAGAAAGATAAAATTATAATGGTAATTTTTCCACAAGGGCTTTGCAGACTATAAATCAGAGCAGTTGTTTTATCGTTCAGTTAGAAAAGATGCACCAACCATATATGTACAGTTTATTTATATCATCTTCATCATTGAAGACATTGACAATGATCTTATTAAGCCCAATAATTCCCAAACTGACAGAGAAAACTCAATAATCCTCTTTTTTCAACATCTCCTCACTGTTTACCGCCAACACACTCTAATCTAACTGGAGGAGTATTCTGGGATCCTGTCAATATCAAACCTTGACGGGGAAAATATATGCAATTCATTTATCTCTGGAGCCTAAGAGTATTTAGTTCTATTCATATCATTTTGCATATTTTGCATGGATATGAGTGTCGTGGTGGAGCGTCTATGGTAGTTTATTTAAGGAAAATGTGTTGGTCTCATATGATGGTTAGCTGAATATCTTTGGGTTTGGAAGAACTGATTAGACAAAAAACTACATTACAGAAATCAGTGTGGAGCAGGAGCAGGGCAGTAAAGGGGCCACAACCCTAAACCTAACGGGGTCCAATTATATATTCAAAATCCCGGCAAAATATCTGATTTAGTAAGGTGCAAATTTAAATCTTAACTGTTCACTGTTAGCTTAATAGCTTTGAGCAAAGACACAAATAATTGAATATATTGTATATTGAAAAATTGTTTTCCGTGTTTAATTACATTGTGTTCTTTGAAAAAGTTCAGAAAATAAGAAATTCCTGACAAATTGTCATATTTCTTGCCAGTATTCTTTGTAAGTCACTAGTTTATTATAAAAAATTACTACGGACAGGACAGGGGCACATTTGGGTCCAATCAGACATCAGCTGGGGTCAGTGCCCCCTGGCCCTATGCATCCCAGGATCCGCCCCTGCTTCGGAGTGTATTTATATAATGCTGTCCTAGTCTTAATGACCACTCAAACAATACAGGTCACATTTACTCATTTTCACACAAATGCTCAGGATACATTGGAAATAGTTTGGGATTCAATTTGCCAGAGTAAATTTGGACATGTGGACATGAGGAGTCAGGGTTGGAACATTTCCCACCTTCCAGTTAGTGGACGACATATACAAAACAAGGAAGTTACAAAAACAACCAAACACAAACAATTAAAAATAAACATACAGCTCTTACTGGAATGCATGTTGAAAAAAATGTTAAACAACAGCAGGAAAACAAACATGCAACATATAGAGGTCACGTTGGTTCAGTATAGTGTATAAACTACACAGACTCTACACACAGAAGGAGTATCATGTGTGGCTGTACTGCATATGCAGTGCGGCCTGCTTCGACTCACATTGAACAATTACAATAAAGATGGAACAATATTTCCCCAAATTACCACCAGGACTGACGTATGATCAGAGGCACAGAGATTGAAGTTCATTCACTTTTTCAAGTGAAATGTTGAGATTTAGAGATGCTTCAGACCCATCTCCTAGAGGATGTTAGCAGTACTGCAGCTTAGGTCAGCCAGCTCTCAGCGGCTGTTAACGGTGCCCGCATGCTGATGTTTTGTGGAACATCATTAAAGTTGTAACCTACATGGGTGGTATGTCTCGTATAGATGTGTCTCATAGGAGGTCTATTCAAAAGGTTTTTTTTTCTCTTCAAAATAAGTCAAAGAAATTAAAGTAACATTTACACATCTACAAAAGTTCACAAAAGGAAGAAGCAAGAAAACAAAACGCTAAAGTGCTCGGTCATTCTTCTATTTTTCTTACTCAGCAGGATGTATCTCTCCCTGCAACCTCATGGCTCCTATTTGCAGCCATTTCTTTGTTTTAGCACCAACCTCCCCTCCCTGGATTTCCGTCTGTCTGCATATGTTTTAGAGGCCATTAATCGTCCCCTGCACAACATGCACCCCAGTAGATAATCACCGTCATTAAACCAATTAGGCAGCACATGGAGGGGAGGTTCAGTAAGGCCCTGAGGCCTCCCACTCCTGTTCCTCTTTTCCAGGACGGCCGAGGTGGTCTGCTGAAACTCTGGCAAAGCCTTAAATAAAGAAGGGAGTGAATTACTTCAGCTCCAGCTCTGGATTAATGCAATTTCCTGTTGGTGTAGCCTTGAGAGAGCTTGCCAACTTCGCTGCAGGCCAAGTAACCATGCAGTGCCAGCAAAAGTCCTCCCCAAATTTTCGCATCCTTCTTTTTGCGGGGCGAAGCGGACATTTATGTTGGTGTCATCAAAATATGTTTTCCGCAAAGCTAAGAGGGCTATTCTGGTGCCTCTGTGGCAAAACACAGAAAAAGAGATCAGAAGTGGCAGGAAAGGGAGGGGAGAGCGGTCAATCTGCAGACAGTGGTTTCAACATACTCTGTCTATCATATGATTGTAGAGCTAATATTATGGTGTCATGGTGCCGCACACAGTGGGAGTTCTGGCAGAATGAGGCTGTTACACATAATACATACAACTCTGATTATTTGGTTACTGAGGGAAATGGAAGTAAGACTTCCAGTCACCGTCCACATGTGCAGGAGAGCCACAGAATGTCCCTCACACTTCCTCAGAAAGTCTCAGAAGGTTCGTCATGTTGGACAACGGACTGTCCTCACTTGTTTCTGCGAGGGATTTCCAAGCACACTTCATGTTGCGTTTGGCTCGTGAGTCTCTGAACAAAAACAAAAGCCTTAGTGAAGGAACAAGGAGCTCTATACAGGTTCAGTCTGCTGACTTATGAATGACATCTCTGAGTGAAATGTTAGATGTTGTAATAACTCTAGAGTACATAAGCAAAGAAAGGCAAACCAAATCCTGCAGGTTGAAGATAAGATCATAGCAACACATCACTCACCGGCCAACTCTTTTATTAATGCCGTGTGCTTTATTCACGGGTGCTGGAAACTCCGCAGTTATAAAAATGTGGATCAAATATAGTGAAGAACGAATGAAACATGAGGAAATGAGTGAATTTGTGCTTTTCAACATTCTGGGAAATACAGCTTTCCAAAATTGGTGGAAAAGATCAACACTACTTCCACATGTGCTCATCAAGAACAGAGCTGGAGCTGTAGGGTGTAAGGCTGTAGCTTATAGCATGGAGACTGGAAACACAGAGAAAAAAATACAAAAACACCTGAGGCTCTTATTAACTAATAATGTCTTGTTCATGTAATCATAACAAAACACAGCAAAAAATCTTAAAATTACATTTTGGGTTTTAGAGTGGCCAACTAGCTGTTATGGTATAACAAGTATGATACTAACACTGAAGTTATATATAATAGTCATTATTTACTTATAATATAAAAAGAAAAGTTGTGGGTTTAAGTTTGCAATCTACACTTCTATGTTGCGGTTTACTAGAGGCAGCCATTTTCAGTAAAACAGATAATTTGCTAACATGTTACAAAACAATGTAGTAGTTAAAATGACTAAAGAGTTCCCGGTTGTGAGAAGGGATTTCATAGTCTGATGGAGCTAAACTGATAGGAAGGTCTGCTGTATAAATACTCAATGTATAAATGTAAATATTATAAAGCACTGAAAATGTATCCACTTTAGAAAAATGTATGTATGCTAAATTGATAACGGTAATATTTATACTTTAAGAAAGCACATACCTCTCCAAGGCTCAGCAGTCCTCTTTTGAAACCACATTTAAATTCACTTGATCGAGATTAATATTTGGAAACTCATAAAAAGTATTCTCAGAGAAATAATGAAAATGTTGAAAAAAGTCTTATCTCATAATGTTAAAAAAAAAGAGAAAAGAAATTCCTGGATTTAGATCCACATCAAAATGTAATCGATGGTCTCCTTATCCAAACGACTGTGATCCATCCAAATGTTGTAATACTGCTGTCTAGCAGACAGACAGACAAACAAACAGAGATGAAACCTAACCTCATTGGTGGAGGTATTTATTTAAAAATATCCAAGTGTCCCAAAAACACTATACTCAAGTTCTAATAATTCAATTTGGCAAGTTCTCACATAAAAAGGACATTAATCAAGATACTTCATCAAACTTGATCCTGTGGTTGAAAGCAGATTTTTCACAGAAAACATTTTGGCTTGTCAAGGCAGGAAAAGACGAAACCATGACTCAGCCCCTTCCAAGTAGTAAACTATGACAGTGAGGTATCGTGCAGAAACAACTCACCTTAAAATCAGACCTGTACTTTCACTTTCATGACATGCCAAAGAGTCGGCCGTGAGAAGGGCCTGGAATTCGTCCTATCGGGTTCTGCCAGTCATCTGATCTATTGAGTGATCCCAGCATCTACACTAAAATACCAGAGGAAGAGCTGTCTTTAATATCACAGATAGGGTTCATTCTTTTTCATCTACCTAATTTGAATAAACCTGCATCAAGAAATTGTGGTTAAATTCTACTTTTTGCTCTCAGCTGTCCGTTGTTGGAAGATTAAAATCTCAGTATCACAACTATTTTCCTTTTCCATACTAAAGTGGCCACTTTTGATACAAACCAGCATAGCAGGACTCCAAAAAAAACCAAGAAACTCTAAACACTCATCTCAGTTTCATATTTTATTTGATCAAGAATTAAGTCATTTGCCAAACAAGCTATCATCGGAGCCTCAGCTGGACTGATTCTGTTGTTGCACGTGATCGCACAACCTCAAATAAATCTACTGCAGCCAAAACACAAGCTGAGGTTTCACATAAAACCTTTGACTGGCTGATTTTTTTGTCAGCTCCCGCCGGCCGACAGCCCAGGGCTTCACTGGGCGGCTCTCAGTGTTAAATGTGGTTCTGTGTGGATGTGAAGCAGGCTTGGGTCTATAAAAAAACATGGTACTCTGTCAGTTTGACCTTGTTAGAGGTTTAAATACCTCCAAGAAAATCATGTCATCAATTTTCACTTACATCAGGGTGGGGAGTTCCCACATTTATTCAGACTGCTATAAAGATGTAAAATGTTCCCAGGAGCTGAATTATGACTCATTTCCAATAGAGGATCAAATCAGTCACATAAAACTTTGACAGTATGAAATAAAGGACTGTTTGATGTGCACTTAAATGGCGATATTTGAGAATCATCCAGAACTGAAAGGCTTCCAATTCCTGCTTTGAGTCGAGGGACCACAGAAATGAGTGTTGCTGAATGTCTGTGGCTTTGCAGCTGGGAGCATCACTGTGTATGTGTGTATGGAGACGTTACACAATCCTCCTCCAATACTGGGCAAAAAAAAGACATTTTCATCTAATCAGATTCAAGATTTATTCAGTTAGATGGAAGATCAAAACCGACGGGAGAAAAGAAACACAGCAAACCACTTTTATAGACATTATGTCAGAGCTGCACACAGTAACACACACAGGTTTACACAACAACCAGAGAATCAACTTCTCTGGTAACACTTTCTCTGTAATAACACTAGCCCTCCACCTTTAACCCTTTGTTTTAACAAAGCATTGACAAGATTTTCAGACTGAGATCACGTAGAAAGCTATAACATTATAATATATATGATAACACTACTGCTGCACTTTTGCCTTTTTACCACAAGAGGTCAGACTGCTCCTAAACCTGCCCTCTGCAGTACATTGGGACTGTGGGACTGAAATGAGTGTTGGAAAACACATCAGAAATTAAGAACATGCTCTACAGGGGTTTTCTTTGGAGGTTAAAAACAAGTTCATAAAACCTTTAAATATTTTTTTTAAAGGGTTCAGGTTCCTCTTAGTATTCAGGAGTCACTGAACAGTATCGAGAGGTTCCATAGGTCTATGAGTTTCTTGAAGGAGTCACCTTCAGAGAGCCTGTAACACTGTTAAAGACATCAGGAGACATTATATTGTCCTTGCTGGTGTCCTGTGCATTATTGAACCTCATTGCTAATTTAGTTCTTTTCTTTTTCTTTCTTTCTTTAGTGCTGTTCTTGACTCCTCTGTCATGGACATCACCTTTCTCAATCTATATTTATCTAATCCAAATCCCTGTATGGTTTGTGGGGACAAAAGCTGTAAAAGATGAACTGAACAGGTGCATGAAGTACCTTAAGTTCATCATTCGCTGTTAAACTTGCAGTATCAGTATCAACTACCCTACTTCGCTGCGAGAGGTATTTATCTCAGGTTTAGTGAATGGATCCATCCTGCCCACATGCAGATGTAAGACACTGCTGATGGCCACAGCAGGTCCCCTGGTGAATGTGATACTAAGATTTAAGTCATTCATAACTGCAATCTTATGAGCAATTACCATTTGGACTTCAGAGATGTGCTTCTTTTTACAATAGAGGAGAACCTCTGAAATGACTAGTCATGGCCTAATGCATTATATTCATATTCCTGTGATGAGCTGCGGACGGATATAAATGGGGCAGACGCAGCTTTTTTTTAAAGAGACAACAGCTCGTTCTATTCGAGGAGAAAGATTTTCCAGTGTTGACATCAGTATCTGGTGTTTTTGCAAACTTTATCAGCACCATCATCCCCAGTCTATTGAACAACGTTTCCTTGCCTCATCTCTGGCCAATTAGAGGAGGAAAAAAAGCTCCAAATGCAAAGATTGGCTTGGTTGCCGTGGCAACATGATCCCCCCCTGTTGACGCAGGTGATGTCAGCAAAGTCTGGGGTATATTTTCCCAGTATTGGTGTGTGTGTGTGTGTGTGTGGGTGTGTGTGTGTGTGTGTTGCAGACAGACCAGACAGGTCATAGGCACCTAGATTGATTGACTTATTGACTGACAGACAGACAAATAGATAGATGTAGAGATTGATTGATGAACAATGTTAAAAATGAGTCCTCCTTGTATGGACAGGAAGATTACAGTGGGAGGAGATGAGGAGAAATAGAGGGGAGGGGATTGAAAATCGTCTCCAAACAGGCATTCATGTTTTCTCCGTTTCCCCCCCCTCTCTCTCTCATTCTCTCTCTCTCCATGCCCC
The DNA here is from genome assembly GCF_963576545.1 of Limanda limanda. Lineage (NCBI taxonomy): Eukaryota > Metazoa > Chordata > Actinopteri > Pleuronectiformes > Pleuronectidae > Limanda > Limanda limanda. Next base: position 21,747,301 of record NC_083642.1, read on the forward strand.
CTCCCCACACTTGGTCGATGTCACTCTCTCACCTCTCTCCTCCAATACAGAGAAGTCAGGTTTTCTCCATCAGCCGCACAGCTCATCGGGCATCCACTCTTACTTTCCCCCTTCCTCAGTTCCTCACCTCTCTCCCTGCTCCTGCTGCTGACAGACACCGTACTTCTGCTACAGGTGCTGCCTCTACACTTTCTTTCTCCAACCCTTCTTTCCCCTCCACCTTCACGCTGCTCATCCTCCTCATCCTCGAGCCACCATGGTGAACAGATAACCATTCGGCCATCCTGAGACCATGGGTACCTGCCTCTGCAAAGGTCACAAAGGTCAGTGTCTAATACCACCTGTTTGTGCGTCCATGTGTGTGTGTCTGTGTGAAGTTGGATCAACCTGCAGGTATGCAACAGGAGCCAGTAACCTCAAACTAGAGAGCAGGAGAATTAACATTATCACATGGCATCATTTCATCCTGTAGCTGAATGCAAGCAGACTGACTGACGTCGTCGAGCTAGAGGGTAAAACCATATTTTTACATCAGAGAGGTGTGTTTATGATGTGTAGCTAACATAGGAATAATTAATAATTAATACATGAAACTGTTGCACAACACAAACCCTGTCGTTCACTCCGAAACGTATTTTAGTGAATCTGTGGAGATACTCTGGAAAGCAGACTGGGGTGGGAGGTTAATGAGAGGGATTGTGAGGATCAGCGCAGGACAGCGCTGGCTTTACTATGTGATGCTTCCTTTCAAAGCTCATCCTTAACTTGTCGTGACTTGAAGATGTGCCCCGGGTTGTAATTTTCTCTTTCATTTAGTTCCTGTCCCTGGTTTAGGTGAAAATAAGGCAGTGTTTGTTTTGTCTCAGAAAGCTGTCTGGATAAAGTAACAGTGGCTCAGTGGGCAGCTGGGCCTCTTTGAGGAAGAACACACGCACTAAACTGTGCTGTCAAAACAGAAAATTAAAAAAACTAAAAAGAGGATTTGAGGTGTTCTGTAATATCCCTAAACAACAATCAACCTGCTATTTTGTCAGTACATGACATTTAACATCACATCACAGTCTCGCACATTATTTTCAGCCTGCAGGCTGAATCTTCACTGTGTCTGCATGATCCAGCCCACATGTAGACTGACTGTGTATTTGGCTTCAACTGTGTCCATATACCAGAAAACAGCCTTCACCATATTGTAAACACAAAAAGAGAAAATAAAAATATTTTGTAAGACAAAGTCTGCTAATTTCATGCTGAGAAGAAAGTGGGAAGGCAAACAGATAAGAAGTGGGAATGTATGTGTGTGTGTTCCCATTGTGTAAATCATGGATTTTAAGTTTAAGAAATGTTTAAGGGTAAGGGTTAAGGTTTAAGTTAGGGTTCAGTTAGGTTTAGATTAAGGTTAGGTTAAGGTTTAGGTTTAGGTTTAGGTTTAGGTTTAGGTTTAGGTTTAGGTTCAGGTTTAGGTTTTGGTCGAGAAGTATGTTAAATTTAAGTAAGGTTATGATTAGGTTTACGTTAAGCTTAGGTTAAGGATAGGTTAATGTGCGTGTGTGTGTTTGTGTGTGTGTGTGTGTGTGTGTGTGTGTGTGTCAAGGTGGGATTTAACCCCTACAAGCCCAGAGAATTGGTCCAGTCCTCATGACAGGGTGTTTCGGTATGTTAATAGCATCTGATGAGGCCAGAGACCACATAAACCATCGCTGTTGTGTGTGTGTGTGTGTGTGTGTGCGCGCGTGGATGTGTGTACTGGCAACCTAGACTCAAATAATCTGAAGGGTATCATTTGCATCCTGTTGCTGTATTGTTTCCATAGTGACAGCCAATTGTCTTGATGACACTTCACCTCCCAGGGGATACCCTAAGTGTGTGTTTGTATGCTTGTGTGTGTGTGTTTCCACTGACCTTTCTAATAATGTTAATTCTCCATAGGACTGTCATTCACATGAGCCTCATCACCATCAATTATACAGCAAACAGACAGAGCGTAGGCCAAGACGAATTTAAATACGCTGACAGGCTGCGGTTAAATGACGCCATGAGTATTCAATGCTGTCTGTCTGTCTGTCTGTCTGTCTGTCTGTCTGTCTGTCTGTCTGTCTGTCTGTCTGTCTGTCTGTCTGTCTGTCTGTCTGTCTGTCTGTCTGTCTGTCTGTCTGTCTGTCTGTCTGTCTGTCTGTCTGTCTGTCTGTCTGTCTGTCTGTCTGTCTGTCTGTCTGTCTGTCTGTCTGTCTGTCTGTCTCTCTGTCTGTCTGAGAGAATAAAATAGTCCTCTCTCTATAGTCCTCTATCTCTCTCTCTCTCTCTCTCTATCTCTCTCTCTCTCTCTCTCTCTCTCTCTCTCTCTCTCTCTCTCTCTCTCTCTCTCTCTCTCTCTCTCTCTCTCTCTCTCTCTCTCTCTCTCTCACCCCTGGCTGTTAGAGAGGACTGCGTTTAAGCTTCCAAGAGCATGATCCGTGTTAAGAGAAACACACATACACACACAATAGAAACTGACACACAGAGCATGAATCTAGCAGCAGTGTTTGGTTTCTATGTGTGTTTCCCACAGAGCTCCACCTTCCCATGACAGAAACGCAGGACCAGACTGAGGAGGAGCAGCCATCCACTGTCAAGGTCAGTGAAAGCACCAACCTTCCCCTTGTAGTTCACGGCCTGGCTCCGGCCTTTTCACTGTGTCTGATCCATCCCACATGTAGACTGAGTGTGTATTTGGCTTTAACTGTGTCCATTTACCAGAAAACAGCCTTCACCACATTGTTAACACAAACAGAGAAGAATAAAATAGTCCTGTTTTAAACAGATGATGATGTGTTCAGTAGATTCATCAGACTCCGTTCAGATGACGTCAGCAAGGCTCCTACCAGTGTAGAACAGAACATGGAACATCAATTACAAGCATGACTGATCCTGTTTTGCAGTTAATCTCTGCATTTCACAACGATACAACTGCCAACATGCGGAGACTCACAAGTTATTATTCCAGCAATCTGCCACAATTAGTCAACTAACAACATAGGCACGCACATGCACAGTGTATGTGAGTGGCCATGTGATATGTGGTTTCAGGCATGCTAGTATGGATGGGGACTAAAAGTGGCAAAACATAGTAGTATGGATGTAGTGTGTATGCAGCGCTGTTGATTGAATACGATTGACATAAGCAGGATTTTTAATCGAGTTTTTTTGATAGCTCAGAATATCTTATATCTATTATTTATATAATGAAAATGATAAAAATCTTCTGCTTATGGTATGTTTATATTTAATTTGCTGTAGCTGTGGGAGAAGTGGATCCATTTAAAGATTGATATCTCCCTCACAGATTACATGTTCTGTCTGATCCTCATCCAGGCTCCATCACAAATACATGTTTAATCTGCTAAACAATATTAAACATTCTTGCTTCTATAACATTTTTACAGATTGAAACAAACTGAATAACAATTGTGTTTAGTTTGGAATAAGAAGAAGCAATTGAAAAGCTCTCTGTGCTTTTGCAGTGACCACACATCTGGCAATGAAGCAGCAGTGTGTGGAAGTGGAAAAACAGAAATGGCATTCATTTACCCAAGAGGATACTCGGTTTTACCATTTTGGTCATTTTACATTCAAGTTAATTTTATTCAGATTTATATTGTCTATAAAACATAAAATGCATTGGACTCCACCCGTTTGAATTGGAACCGTGCACCGTGCACTGATGTAAAAAAGCCCATATTTACCAGCAATCCCATTTCACTTGCACCGGTTTTAAAAAAAGCTTAAAGGTTTCACTCTGTCAGGCCAAGAATACAAAACCAAGAAATCTATTTGAAGTGCAGTTCCTCTTTCCATATTGACTGCAGCTACTTGGATGTGAACACCATACGGCTTGGAGTTTAAAATACCTTCCTTTTCTCGCAGCTTGTTCAGACTGGGTGTGAATGTTGCAGGATTTCCATAAATCCTGTCCTGTTATTGTCATTATCACCGCACAAGGGAAAAAGTGGGAAATTTGTGTCACACCACATAAGAGGTGACTGTCAAAAGAGGATGAATGCAAATGTTCTTTGTGTTCGTGCATGTGTGGGTGGTTGTGTTGTACGCACACAAGATGTGTGTCTGTGCTATCTTTGTCAAAACCTCACAACTCTGCTCTCTTCATCTCGGGCACTGAACCCATTCAAATCCCATAGAAGATGTCAACTAGAAGGATTGCTGTCTGTTTGTTTGCCTCCATCAACCAGCGCAGTTTCAGTCTGCATGAATTTTTTTCTAGATTCATATGAGGTCACTCTGACTTTGACCTTTGACCACCAAATTCTAATCAGTTCATGTGTAAATGAACATTTGATATAAAGCTATTTCCTTAGTTCCCAGTGGAAATACACAACACAACAACAATATTTCACCATATATAGTGATCGTCTTGTTCTTGTGTATCATATCTGCAGAATCCCTCCAACGGAAACGTGCAAGATAAAACCAGCCGCTACGATATCGGACAGCTAGCCACTTCCTCTTTATTCGGTGAGACTGGACACACACACACACACACACACACACACACACACACACACACACACACACACACACACACACACACACACACACACACACACACACACACAGTCCAAAAATAAACAGGCTTACTTGTTGTGTTTAGTTTATGTTGTATTTCATTATGGATCAAATATACAAGACTGGAAAAAAAACAAGCAGGGACACAGAATTAGGAACCATGGGAGGTCAGTCATGTAATATCCGTAATGCCCTCTCTCTCTCTCTCTCTCACACATATGCTGTTACACAAGTGTACCCAGACAGACATGAACAAACAATCAGCCACAAGCACAAACTCATTTCCCTCTCCTATCTGATTTTCCTCTGCGACTGACTTCTGCTTCCTCTCCTCTTCCCCATCCTGTGTCTGTCTGCCACATCTCCACTGCTTCCATCTTTCTGCTGGGAGGTTAATTATCTGAGTTAATGTGTTATGCCTTGCTGAACTTTTCCCAGTGAAAGCCCCTTTATTACCCTGACAGTATAATTATGAAGCCCATGAATACGTTAGACACATACAAACGTTCAGGCAGACACCTGCTTTCACCGAATCGGTCCTGTAAAAAAAAGAAAAAGCTTTTTAACATTTACTCAGACATAATCATTTGTCAGTCATGTCTGACAGATAAGAAAGTCCTGCCACCTTGATCAGTCACAAAGTGCAGCTGACAACCTGTTACTGCTAAAATCAAATTACACTGTGCAAACGCAAATATTTTATGAATATAATCATATAAAGAAGAATACAGCACAGACTGCTGATTGTATTCTTCTCGTATGATGCTGTTTGATATATTATTCCGTCTGATGACATTTTAGTCACAGTAATGGGTTTAAGCCCTGCTCATGCCTCAGAGAAAGTGAAATGTTTATTAGATTCTGCAAATGCAATTGAGCTGAACCAAACAAATGAGATATGGGTAATGACAGTTTTGTAATTCTTACAGCATAATGGTGGGAGCAGGTGAGTCACATGGTCAATCCACCCACCAGTGGTTCAAACATACAATATATGGTGCCCAGACGATGAATACAATAACTTTTGTCATCCTCTGAATTTTCCTCTTGCACTACGGCTGAGATTTTTTGGGTTAAGCACAGTGAATGGAGGGCTAGTGCTAAGTGAAACTAGAACTAGGACCTCTTTTAAGATCCACCTTATTTTTGTAATGATACAAATAACTTTAGATCCACTCATATCCAAACATTATCTTACCTACATTACAGGATGTCATTTTGTTCAATCCAAATGTTTAAATTATGTATTATTTTGCCAAATTTAAAAGGCTAATTTAAAACAAAACTATGAAATATTTCTATTATTCAATATTTCAAATTTCCCTGCCTTCAACTAACCCTATATCATTAAAAAATAATAATAATGATAATAATAAAAAAGGGTTATTATTATAATCAACGACAGCAAAAATCATTTATAATAATCATAGCAAATTAGCATGCTAACATACTAAAGTAAGATTGTTAACATGGTGCCTATAAACGCCTGCTAGACTTTACCCCTGCTACAATGCTGATGTCAACATTTAGGTTTAATATCTACACTGTGCTGGTGCAAATAAACAGAGCTGTAGTCTTACATCCACCTGATGCAAAAGCAAGAATGAGACACTTTTGCTCTGCCATCACTGACACATTAAATCACTGTTATTTTAAGGGCATATTATTAAGATAGTAATATTTGCCTCTGTAGGCAGGTGCACAATTTGCGTTAACTGCTTGTTATACACACAGATGGTCTTCTTACACATGTTGACTTCCCACAGATTTTTTTTCCCGCAGAGAAGCATTCCCCCTTACTATCTGGTAAAACTGCACTCATAATAAAAATCTGCCAAGGTCCAAGGACAGAAGTATTTTAAAGGTATTAAAGATAATTCTGATTGGTTTATTACATGTTATAAACAAAATACACTATTTATTTGATATGCACTCTCGCCAGGCGCTTTAGACCATGCAGTTAGACAGTTAGAATAGAGCCCTCAGTCTTACTTAATGGCATTGTTGTCTTGCTGTCTTATTTTTTATTTTTTACTATAGTCACCACTGCAGCTTTAATTGGCTTCGGTTGTTTTTATTGTTTCCATCTACCACTCCTTGAAACCAACACGAGTCACTTCTCAACTTGCTTATTACTCTCACACAGGCAAGTGCACAGTGGACATTGGCATGTAAAATCTACAATTTCATCTGTTTTATCTGTCAGTGCCACCATGACAGAAACTAACTTAGAGAAAAATGTATTAAACGACTTTGACTTTTTTTGTTTGATCAGAGCGAAATCAAAATGATTCACTTCTGGGGGAGCTGTAATGTCGTCCATCTTTATACACAGTCTATGACTCACACACAGACTTTACAAATATGACATTTTGTTATCCAAAATATCCAACATGGTGTGAGTCAGCTGTTTGTTCACTGCACTGTAGCAACAAATCAACAGAGGAACCTGTTGCCCTCCCAGGTTGCAGTAAACACAAATCCATCATGTGGGCTGTCATGCCAACCTAATGTGATTTGGTTGTTTTTGTGTTGCAGTGGGACAGTAAACCCATAATACTCCCATCTTGAAACACAACAAGTGGAATTTTTCTGCTGTTTTAACACAACCAAAATAGATGTAACAGATCCTCCTCTCCATCAACGTGCAGCCAGAGCAGAGTTGTGACAGCATGGGTAAAGGTGGGACAGCAGTAGGTGTTGTAATGGATAACAAAACACAGGACGCACTCTGCTGAGCTTGAATTCAATGACAATAACTTGTTTTTCTCAGTTTCAATTAGGCCAGACTGCCAGCTCTCCTGACTCATGTCTTTCATTTCACTGTATCCACTTCTCACTTTGAAATATCCTTCCCTCCCACTTCTGTTCCTCTTCTCTACCCTGTCCTCCTTAAGCCCTGGTTTTGACATTTTATGCCTTATAATTTCTTATCTTAGCCTTTCTTCCTCCTCTTTTTTCCACCTTTGCCGTTACCACCTTCAACCTTTCCTTTTTTTATCCTTGTTTAATTGTCCTGTTCTGCAGTATGACCCCGGTTTGCAGTCACTTTCATTTCATTTCTTCATTTCCCAAGACCTTTCCACCCTTGTCTGATGTGATTAAGTAGTTATGACCAGGGATTTATGGGTAATGAATAACAAATTACTTATGTTGATGTCTCAAAATCTGAGCTGCCAAAATCATGCAACTATAGAATATAAATAAATGATATATCCAATAATGGATGCAGCTTTATGTATTGATCACTGGGTGTCTGCCCACAGGCATGTTCCACATCTGATGCATTTACAGTGGCACAGAAACTATTATTTTAGACTGAATGTTAAACTGCTAAGGTGAGTTCAGACAGACACAAGGCAAAATTAGATGAAGATTGATTGAATAAACTAATGGAAAGATTCAGGTGGAAGTAGTCAGTGCAATTGTGTTCCAGATGTCACAAACTAAGACTGGGCAAAAAATCTAATTGATTTGATTTAATCAAAAGAGATTTAATTCAAAACTTTTGCACAATGTCTAAAAATCTAAATCAATGTTTGATGTTCTCCTACTTGAGTGTTGGGGAACACTCAAGGTAGCTAAAGCTAGCGAGCTACCTGCAGATATCCGGCCTGATAAAAAGCAAAAAATTTTTTTTAAAAATAATCAAGATTTTAATCTGTGGTGAGATCATCCACCCCTGGCATGAGCCGAGGAGACGATTCATACGAGTTAAAAGGTCTGAGACAAGGAAACTGGAAGGAAAGAACAGATACAGTTTCTGAGAATAGTCAGAGGCTGATCCAGGCTCAGGTCACAAAGGCAGCTAGCTGAGTAGGGTGTCCCAGACGCCCCCCTCCTTGGCACACTTTCCGGCTCTTCCAAGTCCAGATGGGTTATGATGTCCCTCCAGCGACTTGTAGGTCTACCCCAGGGTCTCCTCCTGATAAACCTCCAACAGAAGGCTCCCATGAGGCATCTTAACTAAATGCCAGAACCAGCTCAACTGTCCCCTTTCGACATGAAGGAGCAACATTTCTACTCTGAGCTCCCCCTGGATGACTGGACTCCTCAGCCTGTCTCTAAGGCTGAACCAAGCCACCCTGAGACTGAGCTGAACACAGTCACACACAGACTAACACACACATGATGTCTGCATGATCTGTGAAGCTTATTACAGCTAATGTCTGTACAGTTGAAATGTGCTTGTTGCTTTATTTGATATGCCTTGAAATTACTTGATAGTTTGGGAATAAACAAATAGTAAATGCTGTGGTCAGTTAAAGTTTTGAATCAGATTTTCTATCCATGTGAGCTTCGTACAGTGCAGCAGACAGATCTAAAGCCACAAGTTACAATTGATTTAATATCACCTCAGATGTTCTTTTACCTTCATTTTCCATCCTCTTCAATTAGTTTTGAGTGAAGTTCTACATCAGAAAGCAGCAGCAGAAATGTGGCTTTTCATGTTTCAGATTATGCAAATGAATACTAGAATACTTTAACCATCATGTTATTATTCTTTCATGTGCAACCTTTTTCCATTTCAATATCCTTGTTCCTTGCTGTGGCATTTTCCTCTGTCACTCTCCCTTCTTTGCACCCTCTGCATATTATTTCATGCATCCTATCACTTTACCTTTTCCTCAACTTCTCTCCCTGTTTCCTCAACTATCAGACTCACTGTTTATTCCATCTTTTCAGGAAACTTACCCTTTATCTAATCCACTTCATCAAGATGTACCCCTCCCCTCTCCTCGCTTTATTTAGGTCTGGTGGCCACGATAAAGGACCATATCACCAAGCCGACAGCAATGGCTCAGGGGCGAGTGGCTCACCTGATTGAGTGGAAAGGTCTGGGCGGCGGCGGCGATGCCGGGGGACGTGGAGGCGGCTGGGCATGTGGGAAAGGAGGAGGAGGCTGGGGGGCTGAGCTGCAGGAGGATGAACAATTCTACTCTCAAATGCCGGACGAAATCAAGGAGGCTCGCTTCGCTGCAGGTGAGACACACCGACCATTTCAATCAAGCAAAAACAAGATGTGGTCAGTGGAGATGAAGTGATGCTTCAATCCCTCTGGGCAGCGTTTTCATTCGATTAGCTTTGTGCAGAGGGAGCTACAACAAAAATCCATACCCCTTAAGACGTCCCATCAACGGGGACTCAAGTCCAGTGCACTTATTCAATTTCCGTTTGTTTGTGATGGTGGTTCACATGGTGACAAACAGCAGGTGTCGACTTCCAAGAAAACCCCCATGAAATGTGATTTTCTGGGCCTTTTGTTTCACAGGAGTGGCGGAGCAGTTTGCCCTGGCTGAGGCGGCCATGCATGTGTGGTCGCTGGACGACAACATAGATGAGCCCTCCACCAGCTTACAAGGTCGGTCATGCAAAAGGATAACATGTGTGTCGATGGAGTGTTTATTTAAATGGGTTTACTGCTACATTTACAACAGATTTCCTCTCCAAAAAATTAAAACCACGTAGAATGAGGCAACAATAAAAATCTGTTTTTTTTTTCTTAAATAGACACTGTCTGAGTTTGTGATTTATTATCATCTCAAAGTTTTTATTTTAGCCAGAAGCCTTTTCTTTTATGTTGATGATGGATGTCTGAAACAATAAGACAGATAACAGAATTCATTAGTGTTTCAAAATGATTCAAAGGCAATGACAAGTGTTTCAGCAGCCTGAAATCACATAAGACGACAGCCCTCTTTAATAAGCTTGTGAATGTGTTGTGACGAATGAGGAGGAGATCTCTTTGAAGGAAATTGAAAACACACAATGAAATAGACATTCATGGTTTCCAGACTGTTGACCTAGGAGATACCATGACGTTTTACCAGGTTAAAATATCCACAACCACATAATAACCATATTCAAGTTTTGGATTTTACGCTAATTTACTCTAAATTACTCTGCTATAAATATACACTTGTTTTTATTAAAGGCTACTCTTTCAAGGTGAGATTAGGTAGAGTTAGGTTAGGTTAGGTTAAGTGAAGTTAGGTTAGGTTAGGTTAGGGTTAGGTTAGGTTAGGTTAGGTTAGGTTAGGTTAGGTTAGGTTAGTTTAGGTTAGGTTAGGTTAGGTTAAGTGAAGTTAGGTTAGGTTAGGTTAGGTTAGGGTAGGGTAGGGTAGGTTAGGCTAGATTAGGTAAAGTGAAGTTAGGTTAGGTTAGGTTAGGTGAAGTTAGGTTAGGTTAGGGTAGGGTAGGGTAGGGTAGGGTAGGGTAGGTTAGGTTAGGCTAGATTAGGTAAAGTGAAGTTAGGTTAGGTTAGGGTTGGTTAAGTTAGGTTAGGTTAGGTTAGGTTAAGTGAAGTAAGGTTAGGTTAGGTTAGGTTAAGTGAAGTAAGGTTAGGTGAGGTTAGGTTAGGTTAGGTTAGGTTAGGTGAAGTTAGGTTAGGTGATGTTAGGTTAGGTTAAATAAATTTAGATTAAGTTCCTTTCGATTTGATTAGGTTAGGTTAGGTTAGGTTAGGTGAGGTTAGGTGAGGTCAGGTGAGGTTAGGTTAGGTTAGGTTAGGTTAGGTTAGGTTAGGTTAGGTTAGGTTAGGTTAGGTTAAGTGAAGTGAAGTTAGGTTAGGTTAGGTTAGGTTAGGTTAGGTTAAGTTAGGTTAGGTTAGGGTAGGGTAGGGTAGGGTAGGTTAGGTTAGGTTAGGCTAGATTAGGTTAAGTGAAGTTAGGTTAGGTTAAGTGAAGTAAGGTTAGGTTAGGTTAGGTTAGGTTAGGTTAGGTTAAGTGAAGTTAGGTTAGGTTAGGTTTGGTTAGGTTAGGTTAGGTTTGGTTAGGTTAGGTTAAGTGAAGTAAGGTTAGGTTAGGTTAGGTTAGGTTAGGTTAGGTTAGGTTAGGTTAGGTTAAGTGAAGTAAGGTTAGGTGAGGTTAGGTTAGGTGAAGTTAGGTTAGGTTAGGTGATGTTAGGTTAGGTTAGGTTAAATTAATTTAGATTAAGTTCCTTCGATTTGATTAGGTTAGGTTAGGTTAGGTTAGGTGAGGTGAGGTGAGGTTAGGTTAGGTGAGTTTAGGTGAGGTGAGGTGAGGTTAGGTTAGGTTAGGTTAGGTTAGGTTAGGTTAAGTAAAGTTAGGTTAGGACTGCCCTTTGTTTTGACTGAACAGAAACAACTCTGCCTATCTTACAACTATCACTCATAGCTAGATACAACAGTATTGGTGCCGCTGAGTTTTAATATATACATACATACAGAAGAGATACCCTTAATTTAGTTAGAAATATGTCATCTCCCCTGATGTGACTATGTAAATTAATTGGACGGATACTCACCAGTGAAATATATTATTTTTAATTATTAGTACCTATATTTTGTGTATAAAAATGGCAGCAAAATGAGATTTACAATACATTAAGAGATAAGATAAGATACAACGTTCATGACGTGCAGCAAGGCATCTGGTTCAAAGTAATGGCACCTTTTTTTAAAACCAATTTCATAACTGAGTGCATCTGTACCATTTCTGTAAGATACCAGTGTGAAGAGCTACGGCTTCAAAAATCCCTTCAACCTGAGAGGCCCCAGCTGTCACTGTTTTCTCTCACATGCTTCAAATCATTTTTCCGTGTCTACAAGAAGCAACCAAATGTCTGTCATTAATGATTATGACTGTGATTATGATAATTATGATGATTATGATGATTAGTATTATGAATATTCTTATCATCTTTCCCTAGCAGCACCGAGCCACTTCTTGTCCCAGTTCCTGCTGGATGGGGGCAGCATTGGCATTCCCCAGCACCTGTACAGCCTCCACACCTCGGCTTACAGCAACAGCAGAGCAGCCAACCTGGTTCCCCTGGCACAGGTCGACCCAATCTCCCCGACATCAGCCACTCAGCAGCTCAAAGACCCCCACCCTTTTGAGAAGGGAAGCACTGTGACTGCAGAAGCTGCTGTCCGGCAAGTAGACAGCAGCTCGCTATCCGAGGACGATGTCTTTTATAACTAGCAGGAAAACAAACCGGCAATCGAGCTGGCAAACTCTGAAATGATCCTCACTGAGAGATCTCACCACCACAGTGACAGACGCAGAAAGTAACTAAAGACATCTGTGAGATATATGCAGAGAAAATGAAAGATTTCTAGAGCCTGGTCTTCAGATATAGAGACTCTCAACTCTGTGAATGTGTACAATTCTACTGTTACATTTTAATTTTCTATTCATTGTACAAATTATATGTTGGACTGAACAGTAAAGAGTCAAACAGTACTGGTGTAAATATGTAAAATATTGTTATAAAATATAAATTTGAATACACGTTCTGTATAACGCTGTCCAGTTCTGTTTCGATCCCTTTTTCTATCACAATGACGAATTCTACTTGAATATCAAAAAGGTATGAAGTCCAACCATCAGTGAATAAGTCACTAAAGAAATGGAAAATGTTTTTCCAGTCAGATTTCTCATTTGAGTCAACAGCCAAGGAATCTATTGGAAAGAAAGTGTTTGCCAAATCATCTTAGTCATCATTAGCCATTATACATGTATGTCTGCATGCCTGTGTGAGACATGGTTGAAGACAGGTGCAGGTGTTAACGTTACCTGTCAGGGTTATTCTATTATCACCGGTCTACACAACATGAGGCTGTATTGTGTGGATTGTGGCTGTTCCCCCTGTGGGTGTCTCAGTGCTAAGCTCTGAATGGTGTAGAACAGATGTGGATAAAACTGAACAAAAGGCTGTGGATGAATAAAACAAACTCCTTTAGGAGAACAGACCAGAACTGATCCGAGGTGTAATCAGTGCGACGCTGCAACAACATTTGGACTCGCTGTGGTTTGAGAAGGAAATGTGACAAACTGGACGCAGGTACCTCCTGACAGGCTGCAGGTTATTGAAGCGTCTTTACAAGTTTATGGTTTTAGAGACATATGTGCAAAAATGATTTGTCAAAATCAATATAATGTCTGACGAGTCTGGTAAGAAGCTAAAAACATTTTTACTTTTACTCGACTGGATATCATAATAATTTTCCTTAAAATTTACAGGTGTAACTAAAGTCATATTATAAAATAATACCACTGAAATAATTCCTTAGACGCTAATTGCAGTTTATTAAAACTTATTTGAAAGTCTGCACAAGTGACGTTGCAGTTTAGAGAAACCAAAAACTTTCTTAATTAATTTTGGATTAATTTTTAATTAATTGATAGACGTGATGCGTAAATCTATGAAATTAAAAAACAAATTAACATCTCCACAGGACAAACAACCCACCAACCAACAAACATTGGATAATCATAAATCATAAACATTTATATTTCATACCTGGGCAGACATTGTTTAAGATCATAGACTGTATATGAAAATGGACAACATAGCTCCACAAAGGCAAAGCCAGTGTCTCTATCTCCCCCTGTTGGCAGGCTACAGTAGAGGACAGAAATCCTGCCTCCTCTGTTAGTGGATGGGACATAAACAAAAAGTCAAAGTACACATAAAATAAAATCTTCTCCAAGATGGTTTCTCTCATTCTAGGTAATTATTTTTATACTGATATTTTATTTACTGATACACTTTGTTTTTAACTAGTTATTTGATGCAATGACAATTGGGTGAAACGTAATGATGGACAGCTGAGACTGAAACGGGATTGGTTGAGCTTGTGTATTGTTGGGACCTTGATAATGTGGCTCCACCCCCTGATCACTACTGTGCAAACTCTGCCGTTAGCAGATTCATTTAACAGCAATTATACATTTTGATTTATGAGGTTTATTTATGATTCACCACTAACAATAATTTGGATGCAATCAAGGTTTGATTACACTGCACAGGAAAATTGTTACCGAGGTAACGTTGGCCACATTCCTCATGTGGCTGTGGGAATTCACTCAGCATTTTATGTTGTGCCGATTTCAAACTCACTGTATGTTTTAGAGCAGAGGTTATAATTTTAGTCAAATGTGAACATGAAGATAGATCCTTAGACTCACTGTGACTTATCAATAATATGATTCACTCTGATTTACATCACACAAATATATTGATAAATCTGCTTAGAAATTTCTACATGACTATATTGATGCATATATTGTGAACAGGAAGTACTTCTGGCTTTATGTACTTTAAATTAGTATGTTTTCAAAGATGAATATAAAAATAAGGCTCAAAATATAAGACAAAGCCACATTACTGCCTCTGACTTTAATCTTTCTACATTCACCAAATACAATTTGGCAAAACGTCTCGCAAAAGTGCATTAATGAAAAATACGAATGCAAAGGTCACACGGTGTAAATTACGTCGTTTCGAGTCTAATACGAATGTGGAGGCTTCTGGACACTTGGCTGACAACACACCAGCAGTATGGAGGCATGTTGAGGATTTTTTCTATTATTTTACTAAGTTTGAAAAATTGATCACCAGTTACTTCAATTGTTTTGGATTTGGCTGCAACACTGTTTACCCCCGAGACTCCAAAAGGGTTTTGTGAACTCAAACACTTCACCCACTGTCAAAGTGGTGAGTAGAGAATGAGTGAATTTTCCTTTTCCGGTGAATTCTCCCTGTAATCAGTTTTAAAGTGCTCTCTCTTAATGCGCTTCTGTGATGCGTCTCAGACACCGAACCTTAAGTCCCCAAATATGAGAACAGTTGTTGCAATGAACATGAACATGAGCATGATTATTTCACAAAATTAAGACAGAGAATAGCAGTTAGAAAACCCATCAATATAATATTATTACATGTGTAAAGTCAAAAATGTTGCATGATCAATATCTTTATTTAATGTTAATGAATGGAAGTGTTGGGGCGAGATGTCCACTCAAAACCCAGCAGCAGGGTTTGATGTTCATTGATTAGTTATTGGCTTTTTGTTCTCATCTCCCCTGGATCCCATTCTGGATAGAAACACTTTTGATATAGTTGTGTCACAAAGTGCAGTTCACTGATGATGCACGTTTACTATCTCCTCAATGGACAACATGCTTCAACTTTCAATAAACCCAGACAATAAGGTCAGGTATTACATTTTATTTGGAAATATTGTGATGCTAGGGGACTGAATACATCATGTCATTATAAGAGCCAGGCTTGGATCGATTCATGGATCCTTAAAAAAAGATCAAGGATTCACTTAGTTCCTATGTGTGAAAGCTTAGATTTCTTTGGCCAAGTCCTCCAATATCTTCTTCATCTGGAGGATGAATTAGAGAAACAAAAAGAGGGAGGGAGAGATATTACTAATTCATAATTTACCATGTTGCTTCCTACTCTTGTCTGAAATATTAAAAACAATCTGCACAATATTAACCAATCCATACATGGATATAGTCGTGTTTATATGGATTAGACCAATGACAACTGAGGAAGGTAACAAAATCAGGCTACATCATCAAAACCAGTAAAGATGATACTGTTGGTGAGTGCAAATACACACAAAACATTATTGATTGATACCTGTGTCCATGTTAGTAACCCAAGCAAACGTCCTCTCTCTGCGACAAACAAGGTCTGGTCTCCAACGACACTCAGTATTCTGTGGGCCTGCAATGACACAAGACATTTTCAAGTGTCTGACATATTACATTTTACAATTTAGGTGACTATGCTGATTTGCTGTCTTTCTTGAAGTTAGATGAGAAAATTGATACCACTTGGGGGCAGCAATTAGTGCCAATCAGAAGTAAATCCTAAAATGACCAATTGGCATGCATTCATGGGAGGGTCATGTGAGCAAAACCACTGTCATGGCAAGAAAAAGAAACAAGTTTTTTTTTTTTTTATTCTGATATACAATAGATAATATATGTTTATACATATACATAAAATGTGGGGCTTCTAGTCAAGAATAAGGTTTTAAATAATTATTTTAGCCATTTAGCTCCAGTCATTAAGGACAAGCTCACCACTGCCCTCAAGGTGAATCACAGCTAGTTTGGGTACAACAGCATTAATAGGTGCACAGGTTCTCTGTGGACGGGCTCGGACAGAACTGACCTTTTTTTTTTTTACATTTTTATGTTTATGAGTGAATTAAGCAAAGAGAGGCGGGAGCGAGGCTAGCTGTTTCCACCAACGCCAAGTCGTTATACTAAGCTAGGCTAACTGGCTGACTGGTATCAATCTAATCTCAGTCTGCGGAAGAAAGGAAAAGATTATTTAACAAAAATTATAAACTATTCCTTTGTATTTGTCACAACTGTGTTACATTAGGTTCTCCTACCTCCTGAACAGTGTTGTGAGGTGATAGCAGGACAGAGGTTGGATGAATACTACAGACCTCATCCAGATGTTTCTCCAGAGTCTAAAGAACAGCAGAAACATATTCATACTTAAACATTTCTATCAGATTTGTGGTGTTTTCCGTATCACTTAAGAAATCATGAACACAGTTAATACTGACTGCACACTTTATTGATTTTATGCTTGGGTGTTGCTACAGTCTCATAAATCCTTTTTCTGTTTTGTTTTTTTCTTTGGCAGTTAAAATGACAACAGTGTGTGCTTTCATGAGATTAGCATTAACATCAGGCAGCGGCTGTCTGAGCATCCTGCTCCCGTCCTCCTTTGAGGAACTGTTTCACATTCAGTCAGTGTCAACTGGCTGTAAAGACGTGGCCTGCCTTGTAAACAGTGTCAAACAGTTTTAATCCTGCGCCTCCATCTGAACTCAGTCCAGGCCTTTACCTCAGTCTTCGGGCGACGCAGGAAAATCAGCAGCTCAGATCGAAGCACGAACCCCAATAAAATCTGTGACTCTTCAACAGGAGAAAAGAAAGGAAAATCAATTGTCTTTGCCAATGTCTATAGCTTGAGTGTGTGCAGGTCTGTAGTGGGCTGTTTTTGTCTGTTGCAAACTAAACTTGTCTGTTTGATTGCTGCTGAAAGGCTTTACTATTTTCTTCCTTGTCTGCTTGTCTCTATCGCAGTCCTTTCAAGCTGCTGTATAGCGACAGTTACAATTTTTCCAAATATTCTCTCATCGTTTCTCTTTCTTCTCTTCAGTGGCTCAATTGGATGTCACAACAATCTGTGAGCAATCATGTTTTTTATTTATTGAGATCCTGTTGATTTTTTACTTGATTCGTCAATACTCTCAATATATTCTATTTTTCATTATAAGATTTGGACAAAATTAGTCTCATTAGCTAAAAGACTGGGGCTGAATACTTGTCTGCGCACCATGTGACTCCACCACAGGGATTTGAGTTTCACTGCTGGTTTTGACAGCATGTTGAATCTCTGCTGAACCAGCTGCTTTCTGAAGCTGCACCGATTTCACTCCCAGAAACTGTCCAACTGTGGTGGATGGAAGCCTGCGAGAGACAAGAGTGATGTTACACCTGGAATAAAAGCAGCTCAGGTTGAATGAAATGAGCAAATGTAACAAGTAAATGGTGAAAAAGTCGACATTAAAACTTTTTTCAATGTTTGTGTTAAAAGAATTCAAGAATGGATGCTTTAATTTGATGATGGCTACACAAGACTTGGTCTAAGCTGTGTGTATCTACCAGTATATATTTTACAGGTAATTTCTTTCTAAATTAAGTGTAAATTACATAAAAATTCTTTAACAAAAAAAGAATTACTGTAATCCATGAAGTCATACCGGAAATTATTTTTTTTTACAGGTTGAATCATTTGCTGAGTTTTCTGGAGAGTAAAATTACATTGAATTCTACGTAAAATAATAATAAAATACACATAGATACTGCATGTATTAATGTGTGTTTGTATTTGTGTATGTATTTGAAAAAATGTCTGTTGAATAATTAAATGTTTAGCCTTGAGGTTACTGTCCTGTGATGACAGCTGGAATCTCCTACAGCACAGCTCCTGCTGTCATCACAGACACAGAGCAGAGCTTTAAACCAGCTTTGAAAGGTTTTATTATTCCCAAAACGTTTTCAAATAGTTTGAGGTTTCCATCAGTCAAATGTGTGATCCATGGGGTGTCTGGGTTTGAGGAGTATTTGAAGTCACCTCAGTTTGAACGTTGTTGACAACGAGCCGTTAGTAATGTCTTGATTTCCATCTCAGCGTGTTGTTATTAGTGGCTGTCAATCAGTCCGGTGACCAACAGATAAAAGATAAAAAGTAAAAAGCTCAATGTTGCAGCTTACTGCTTTCATGAGGCAATATGGGGGCATACGTTCATCCCATGAGATTACTTTGATATTTACATCCTGACTACATTGCTCTACGAATCTCTACATTTAAATATGTGTTCATATGAGACACGGTAGGAATTCTTATTTGTCCTTTTACATTCACACTTTCATGTGGCAGTGGTGGGATTTAACAAAGTACATTAACATTTTTCATGGAACTGTGATTTGCCTAAGTAGAAATTTCACTTTTACTTCACTACATACTGTACATCAGCAAATATCTGTACTTTCTACACATTTTTTTATAATGCAATCCAAGACTGAGCCATGATGATGTAGTGGACTGTTTCATTATAGGCTACACTCAGCAGGTACACATGTTTTAAGCACTTATATCATAAGTGATTTTTCTGGCAGGTGTAGTGTCTGGGGAAATTACATTACTCAGAGAGCTTGAATGTGATGCTCTAGTTGAACAGCTGTTCAGTTGCCACGTAAGACTTTCTAAATGTTATTTTTCTGTGCGCGCTCATTTGTAGGTAAGGGTTTCCTCCCTCGGTGTTCAAATTGAAAGTAATAGATGCGTGGGTGGTTTATGGGGTTCTTCATTATTAACAGTGACTCATCCATGACTCGGTCGGCTCCTGAAAATGTTTTGCTTTTTAAAAAAAAATCACAAATAACACATTTCAGCCTCAAAGGTTAAAGTCTACTTAACCGATTCTATAGCTGAGTTATATGTATAGCAATTACAGGTGGCTGTGAGCCAGGCAAACAAGTGTAGCATGAACGACTATTTCTACACAATAACCACTAGCAAGGCAAACAATGAAAACTTTGTTCTGTAATTGGTGCTATGAGAAATGACATCTTACTTAAATCTGAATGATTGTTGCTCAGACTTTGTTCTTGTGCGCCATTTTTGTTTTTATTTATATGCTAAATTGAACAGTTTTAAAAAGCATGGGTAATCATCAGCTTGATAACACGCTAATGTTTGGACCTGTGATTTTTAGCAGCTTGGCACATTGGCATCTGGTCAAAATTTAGCAAGTAAGCATGCTATGTTAGCAATGATCTGAAACACCTGAGGCTAACAGGGATTCAGTCATTAGTTCTTGAGGTATTGGATCGTGACCTGAAGAGTTGGACAACATGAAATTTGTAGTAACAATAGAATTGTTGTTCCTAGTTTTTTTTGTTCCGGGGAGCAATACGAATGTGATCCCCTTGCTATTAGTGAAGCCAACATAAACATCTAATGTTTTTGAGTTGAGTTTTTAATTTTCTCATGTACTATAGAAAACCCCAAAATGTGTTGTTTGAGAATTTTCATGCTCTGACCAATAAAGAAAGGATGTTGGTGTTGTTTATGTTTTTAAAAGTAGTCCACTGATCCAATAATTTTTACACTATCAAATACAAAAAACTAAAAATGTGTTGGTTGAGAATTTTCATGCTCTGACAAAAAACGTCATCTTTAAAGGGACTCTTACCTTTGTTGCATTTGAGAATTACAGCACATTCGAATCATCCCGCCTTCCTCCAATGCCCCACCCCCTCGTTCCCATCCGCGGTGTTTTTTCTTTTGTTTTTCCCCCTGGGAGCGGCTGTTTCAGTACGCCGTGGACCACTTTGGTCTGCCATCGTCAGTCGCTACGGTCGATACGGTCGCTACTCGCTACTGTCTGCCGTGGAATCAAAACAAACCCTATAGTTGAGGACGCGTCTTGATGACACAGGCCCGAATGCGCCACAAGAAGCAGACGGGCTTCCTGTCTGTTTCCATGCAGCAAACAGACAGGTCTTTCGGCCAATAAGGTCCTTCGGTCCGAAGAATTTGATTGGTTGAAGTTTTCACTAAATATTACGAGAGTGAAATAATTGTTTGCTTTAACTCCTGGTGGGTCTGTCTTGCATTTTAGAGTGTCATTACCTTATTAATACCAATTTAACCTTATCCACAAAAAGTGTAAAAATGCAACAAAGGTAAGAGTCCCTTTAAGGTCCTACACCCAAAGTATGCTAAAGACGTATCATCATGTACTTAACACTGACACTTTTAATCTTACCGAGGGCATGCTTTCTTCAGAGAGGGCAGGTGTGGGAGCCTCTTGCTGATAGAGAGGGTGTCGTAGAAGGATTGGCGGTGTCCCGAGCGAGCCAGGGCATTGGCCAGGAGAGTGGCGAGGAGAACGGGCACGGCATGGCTACACTGGCCGGTAAGCTCGATCGCCAGGAGAGCCGGGGACAAGGTGTGTGTCACAGCGCCAGAAATAGCTGCTGCACCTTTAATTCAGAAAAAAAAACACTTTTGAAAACTATAACTCATACTGAAGATATGTGGATGCCTATCAGTCTACAAGCCAAGTTGTTCAAGAAACCCAATTGACATCCTGCACATCTTTCCAAAATAATCAGATTAATAAAAATTGGTATATGATATATTCTTGGTAGATTTTGGGTGAAACAAGAAAGAAGAATTAAGGAATGTATGAGGACTAAAAACACTGCATGTATACAGGCAGGACTACATGTCAGACCACTAGTAAAATCAACAATTGTATATTGTTTATCTACCGGCCAGTGCGTAGCCCCCAGGATTTATGGAAACCTGCTGTTGGTCTGAAGTCCCTCCAATGGAAAACACATATGCTACTACTTCTCCATGCAAACGGCCCAAAGCTGCCCCTAGGAAAAAGAAAACACATCACAAGAGTTTCTCTCTGTTTATTTTCCAGGAAACCCCTCACAGAGTTTTCACATTGTGGTGAGAGGAGGCTCTGAGGCAAATCCCTCTCACTTAAATGTTCGTTGTTTTGAAAGTAAAGCTTGTCGCTTCCCTTTCCCCCCCCACTCACCATAGACAAAGACTGGCATGAAGTATCCAGCTGGAACGGGCAGAGTGCAGGCGAGGACCAACATCCACATCTCAGAAGAAACAACAACATAAACTGTCAAGTCCCTGTCAATCAGCCACAGCAGCTCTGTGAGCCGGAGTCACTGTCCTTCAGGAGCAGGGAAATCTCAGCGCTCTCAGATCAGTTTTTCAAGAATAGATATTAAATCAGGTCAACTCCTACACCACCTTGTAAGCAATACAAAGACTGGTAGAATAAACTGTTTGCATTACAAAATGTCCACATGAGGGTTATCTTGCTGACAGACATAGGTTTTGTGTTATCATTGTTTGCACCTTCATGAGCAGAAAGAAAGCCAAAGACAGGTAGACAGGACTCCCTGATGAGCTCCACTCAGACAAAGCCTCAGGCTGCAGCTGCACAGACGCATTCTGGTGCTGAGAGCTCCACTGCCTGCTGTCCAGTAAGGAGGTGAGGAGCTGATTCATGGTATACTGGGAAAGAAATGTCATTCACATTACTTTCTGAAATGCAATGGATGCTGTTGTGAAACAAAAGATCAATATGGCACTGCAATTAAAACAACTTGAAATCTGTTTTAGGTCATGTCCATGAATCTCATGAAAATACAAAACAACCTAAAAGTTTGTCTGACTTTCCAACTTTCCTCCGGCACTCAGCCCAAGTTCAAAATCAAGAATAACTTTCGTCAGACCCGGCTTTCTATCTGTGGGCGAATTTAACAAGGTCATTTTACAAATCAGAAATCAGGTATCAAACTGAACCACAACATATTTGTGCAACAGGAGCAGAGAAATGTGACTCTCCAAATGAAAGAGCATAATCTCGTCTTAAAATAAAAATCATAATGCAGCATCAGAAGAAGAAGAGAAGAGAGGTTAGGGTCAAGATGTGACATTCACAAGTGTTGGAGGTACCAACGTACAGGATTTGTTTTTCTCTTGAGCTGTGCATTATATTCACATAACTCCATGTCAAGTATAATGACGTTGGCAAAGGGTTGAAACACTGAGTCCAAATCAGTCTACACATCCTCATCGAGGATATGTGGAAAGAAAAGTCATCATGCCGACAACAACAAGATAGAGCTGATTTCATGATGCACTATTCCACCTCATTGAAATTCACATCCCAGAGTTCAACACTCTCTGCAATCATCTCGATATTACAACCATCATCGAACAGGAGCGTCATTTTCTCAAAGAATATTAGGTGTCAGTCTCCAACCATCATTTGGAAATATTCCAATTGTGATGTTAGAGAAGCTGGTACTGCGAATCCACAAATCTGACAAACTGTGCTATTGCATCATGCAATAGTACAAGAAATGCCATTTGAAATCTGAGCGCTGTATGCATATACATATTTCTTGTGAAAGTACAGATTAAGGTCAGAGTTAACTAATCAACTAGCAATGAATTTAGTTTCCACCATGAACGAATAGTCGTAGAGAGCTGATTCCCACCTTAGACGCCATGAACTGTCCGGCAGAGTGGGGAAACGTTACAGCTGCCAGGAGGAAGACCACCATGCCGGAGTATAGACCCTTCCTGCAGAGACACATTCACAAATAGACACCAATGTTACTGAGTCATGCTTGTTTTCAATAATTTAAAAAAATTACATTTTCATCTGTTGAGTGCTTCTCGTGACAACATCAGAATGAACATCAGCCCTGCACCTACTCTGCTCTTTATGTAGTATATGCTTTCACATGAGGGACTTGGGCCCAGATTAATACACTTGACCTTGAGAAACTGTTGGATTTCTCTAAAGATTTGTAAGGTCTTGACCTTATTGTGTGAAGCGTCTGGAGAAAATGTGTGTTGTGATATCGCACTATACAAATTACATTTGATTTAACTGAATTGTTTGTGTGAATATTATGAACACTGTGGACTGGGCACAGATTCATGAACCACGCACATGTGAAGGCTGTAGAGTAGAGGGTCAGTCATATTCATACATGTTATAGTATATAAACAATATAGGTCATACCAAACGTGAAAATATCTTTGTGAATTATTTTAACCACAATTGATAGATATTTATTATTATTATTTAAATATAGCTTGAAATGCCCCAAATTATTTAATATTCTGCAGGTGCGATATAACGTAACACGTCATATGTTTGCGGCACTGACCCATAAATCTGTGAATTGATACTCCAGACCAAATCTCCCAAATCAGTTTTACGCAGCATGGTGACTCATCACAATTCAGCTTTCACATTGTAAAGGAGAGAGCTCTCACTCTGTCGTCAGCATCTTGACGAATACCGCGTTTGTTTTGGTAAATTGCAGCATCCACCGATGGCAGAAGAGGTAGCAGCAGCTCACAGCTCCACACAGCAGCCTGTTTTCAAAAAGAGAGAGAGAGAGAGAGAGAGAGAGAGAGAGAGAGAGAGAGAGAGAGAGAGAGAGAGAGAGAGAGAGAGAGAGAGAGAGAGAGAGAGAGAGAGAGAGAGAGAGAGCTGAATCCACGGGGAGAGACCAGAGGCTTATTTTAACCCTGGGAGCAATAGTCTATCAAAAGTCATTAGGATCTTCGAGGGGAGGACGAGGACTGGAAATGATCGAATGAATGAAAGAAAAAAAAACTAAATGCCAACTAGAAAGGAAGGAAAACAGAAAAGAACTGGTCAAATGATTTTTATTGTTAATGATATGAGTATGACCACCAAATGTCAGCTCTAATTTTTAAGACAGGAAAAACAGACGTCATGTAAATGCACTTACCCTAACAAAGCAAACAGAAGAATCTCCAGCGGGTAGAACGGTAAAGCATCAGGGAAATTAGTTTTGAACAGCGCCTGAAGAGTCTCTGTGGAGACAGAATAAATTGGAGTTATCGCTCTTCTTTCTCCCACAGCTGTTCAAAAATTCAATCTTCCCTGACTTTATTGTATTATAATGAAATACACAATCTGTCATCCTAACGGATTCTGAAAATGCTGTTCCTGGTTACTGTTGTGACAGGTGATTATATAGTTGTCAACATTATCAACCAGCTAAAATTACGTGTGTTGGGACTCTCCAGGAAAATGTGAAAATATGAAATAGAAGATATTTTACAAATTGTTAGGGCTGTCTGTCGATTTCAGCAAGCACACTACATCGTCCTCAAGTACGTGGACAGCGGAACATTACAGCCTCATGACTAACCGATCCAAATCTTCAGCGAGGGATCTCAAACAGAGGATTGCCACACTAAACTCAAAGAGCCTACATAAATACAATCTCAGCTTTTGGATCATGTTATTGGCTTTGTGGTCACTTTTCTTCAGCTTATTGTGACAGTGATTCTAAATTGAACCTTGACAACCGTGAGTTGTCGAGTGGTGATCAGAGCTTCCTTTACCTCCATCTCCACTCCACACCGTGAAGAGGCGGGAGGTCAACGCCCCACACGCAGCTGAGAAGAAACACGGGACGTAATGCCTCAGGGCAAAGTGAGAGCACATGACCTCCACGCTGAACAACACACCTCCAAGAGCAGAGGTGAGGGAGAGACAAAGGGACAACAGAAGAATTATGAGAATAAGGTGTTTAAGTTGCCTTAGACAAAACAGCAGCAGGTATTGTCAAGTTTAAAGACTAGTGAATAGTTGTTCTGCCCTAATATGTAGAAAGAAAAAAGTCCTATGAGAATCCAATATTAAAAAATGTGTACAATTCAGGTGTCAATAGACAGATTCAAATGTTATAGACATTATAACATATGAAAGTGAATTAATTTTTCAGGCTGAGTACAAATGGAGTTTGAACCTGAGGTGCTGAACATCCAGCAAGGTTGCAAAAAGGAAATCACCTGTGATGAGCGGAATCAAAGATGGTAGAGGTGAGAGAAAAGGATGATGGGGGAGCAGCGGTGTAGGACGAGAGTTAAAATGGACGAGTAAATATGTGACGCTTATGAAAAGGAAATCAAAGGTGGATGCATTAACCAGACACATTACAGAAGGACAGATATAGTGAGAGTAAGTATTTAAATGCTAAATGCTGAACAGCCTCACCACTGATGGGAGCTCCGAAGCAGCTGGCGACACCGACCGCAGCAGCTACAACCAACATGTCTCCAGCTCCTTTGTCCTTAAAGACAAAGAGTCTATAATTTAAACATCTTTTGTGTATTTGATTTGACATATTACAGAAATACAATAACTTAGAATGTGATTTTTAAAAAACACTATTTCTAAAATATTTGTAACATTCCCAGTTTGTCCATTTCTGTCAAAGAATTTCCCTTTCCTTTTTAGGGAGAGCCACATTTAACTAGGAGTTATTTAATGTTATAATACATAAAAACTTAATCGAGTATATTCTTTTGAAGAAATCTCTCAGCACTGCTTTCAATCTTGTTTATTTATTTCGTTTTTTTGCCACTTGAGGGCAGAACACAGCATCTCTCACATGATCCCCTTTTGTGACTGTGTCAGCGAATTTAATTTAATGGGGCAACATTTGTATAATGGGGCAACATTTGTATTTTTGACAAATAAATATTGGCAATATAGATAGTTATGTGCACATTGTTCCCAGTATATGATCAAAAAAGACAGCAAGAGTGAACGCACAACAGTGTTGATTTGGAATTTAAGTTATATCACATGTCAAATGAAGGTAAGTCCAATATTCTCTCTCCTTTTAGTTTTGTTTTGGTTGGATTGGTTAATTTTTACCAGGGGTGATGTCTTGTGGTCCCGATAGTGATCATTGGTGTAAATATTACTTGGGACAGTATCTCCAGATAGTTAACTTTCAGGGGTTGATTGTTGGTGGTGTGGTTTTGGGGGACGACACCCCTGCAGAGAATTTAACATGCAGCAAAAGCAGTATCTTGTTCTGCTGAATCCTGCCCGCCTATCAGCTGAAGATGATAATATCTTAATGGATGTTTTAACTGCCAATGACACAGGTAGGATTTCTATGTTAAGACTCAGTTAGCAACAATAAGAATGTTCAACTGCACATGTGGATTTTATTTATCTCCTCACACGCAACCCTCTCTCTCATAGCGGATAGGGGTATAGCAGAGAGCGGATGGCAAAATGGAGAGGTTGTTTAAGGGGGAAGCTTTTTTCCTTCATCCCCCTAAAAACCATTTACTTCCTAAGGGAAATAGCTGGCTAGCATTCAGCCATCTGTTAAAATCTCCACCTACTAACCCTAACTTTGTCTGTCTGCCATTTGATGCTACGCACTCAGTGTACTGTGAGTTTATCAGTACTGCTGGAAAGGTGTTTTTTTCAAGCTATACTTTTATAAAAAGCAAGTGGTAAAGCCTTCACTATAATTGAATTACTTGTGATTTTACCTTCTTGTTGTCCTGTATGAGAGTGCAGAGTTTGCTGAGGTAGGCTCCCACCATGGTGGAAAGATGCACAAGTGGACCCTGATGATAGGAGACACAAAAACATTAATAACTCATAATGAAGCTAACTCACAATTTTAAAGATAGCTACATATTTTGTATGGTAGACAGGTACACTGGGATGTCTCTCACCACTTTGCCCAGGGAAACAGTGCTGCCTGCTGCCAGAACACAGATAAGACCCAGGAACTTGGCAAACATATTAGTGAGAGACAAGTAATGAGGCATTTCAATGCCAGCCAGCATGGTTCGTACCTCTGGTATCCCCGAGCCTAGAGACAAATAAACATCAGGACACGATTCTGGAAAAGCCCGAAGGTTCTAAAGAAATTAAAGACTTCAATTAAATCCATTCAAAGTTAATAAAGGGGAATAGTTTTAGAATAATTCAACAGAGGTTAAAGGAGATATAAATACCTTCTGTGAGATGTTAAGGACAATCAGCATAAAACAAACCAAGTAATAATAAAGCATGAGTCTGTTTTAGATTGGTAATGTTTACACCATGTCATCAGGTTTGGTTTGACCATCTGGTCTCAGAAATCAGACACATTTTAAATTCTCCTGAAATCGTTTGTCCTGACAGTGAGAGGGCAGTGTTGCCAGTCTACAGAGGATTCACGAGTACAGATACAAGCTATAAACATGGACTCAAACAGGGCCGGGTCTAGGCAGGGGCAAGAGGGGGCCTGGCCCCCTCAAATAAATGTTGTGCCCCCTCAAACTAAATCCCAATTTATAATAATAATAATATAATAAAGCACAATGCCCCCTCAAGATTTGTGGCTCCCCCCATACATGCCTGTCTAGACCCGGCCCTGGACTCAAAGCTTACTGAGGTAAGACTTGGCCTGTGAAAGTCAGGGGAGGACAAGGGAAAGACAGGGGGGAGACAGGGGGAGACAGGGTGAGGGCCTGTTAGAAAACTAGAATCATGTTCTCTAACATATCACAATCAGCCTGAGGTGGACTGATAATCGGAGTGTGACAAAGTCCAGACCTGCCCCTGGACTGAACACATTACAGCCTTAGTCTGAATTTCTGGCCTTAACAATGCCCATGTCACTGTGAAACATCAATAACATATCGTCCGTCTATTAGCTTCATTATCTTTAAAACCTTTTAATCATTAAAAGGTATTTAGTTTTTTTTTAAGGAATATTCACCTTGAGGATTAAGGACAACAGTTAAATCTAAAATTCAATTTTAATTACATTTAAAGCATACTGCAGCATTTCCTCATAAAATTAAGGGTTAGCATCATCTTACATTCAGCAATAATAAGAGTAAAGTAAATCTAAGAAAGAACAGAGAAATAAAACCGTATTGGATCAATCGTCTTGTGTCATAAGCCTCGAAGCTCTGGGCTCACAGTCATTTTAATCAGAAACTGAGTCTTGATTAAATGGTCAAGACATGGAACGATTTTGTAGATAAGAGTTTAAAGTTCTGCCTTTGGGGGATATCAAGACACACTTTTGTCCTGAAATATTGATTCATCCAGAAATTAAAGAACAGATTAAAATAGAACTCTTTCTGAAATTAGGAAAAATCTCCATGAAGACTTCTGAATTACAATCCACTGAGGATTGTTAAAAATGTCTGTGGTGCATCACTTCAAGTGTCCTGGTTGAAGAGATGATAATATACTCCACACAGAGGACTGACTGATTTCCAGATTATGTTGGTGAACACAATCAGCTGTGGTTAATTTACAATAAAAGTAAAATAGCTGTAATTACAGTAAATGCTCCGACATACTGCAGCTTGAAGGAGCTTTCACTGTCAGCAAAAATAAACCTTCCTTGACATCATCAGCCCCCTGTACTCGTGCAATCAGCTGGATCATCTGGAATGTATTAGCTGCTATTTGCTTGGGACCTCCTTCTGCGCCTGATTATGATTTTCAATTATGAAGACCAAAATGTGATTGGATCAAACCAGCTGCAACGCCTGGTACTAAGTCGACATTCTAGCACCAGACGGCCTTATCACTTGTCAACTCTTCACTGTAATACAGGAGCTCAGTGATCATGGGTCAGACCAAAGCAATCATGGAACTCAGCTTTCATTTTCAAACAGACAGAACAAGAACAGGTATAAACCTTGGCTCCATATTAAGATACTAAAACATAACTATTCAAATAAGTTTATGCAGAAAGAGAGTATACCAACTTCTCCCCTTTAAACAAAATTCACTTTTACTCGAGGCCTTTTACCCTGGATAGGAATGAAAGATGTGTGCAAAATTTAAGACACAGTGGCAAGTACTTCAAGAATCTATGTTGTTTTAGTTTATTAAATTCTTATCTCCTGTCTGTTTTAACGAATAACTACCATCCTATATTGTCCAGACTGAATCCATTACTGAAACATTCACATTGTAGTATGGAAAAAGAATGTGAAGCCTGAGGCTCATTAAACTGTCAGCACTCAGTAAATCCAATGAATGAAAGCAGATTGGAGGTCTTTGTGTTTTGTGGAGTCACTTCATTATGAGTGATGACAAAGAAAGTTGATGGAATGAACACTGAATTATGAATGACAGACCTGTGGAGAAGGGACAGATGTTGTGGGAGAATGATGCTGCGACAGCACAGAGGCATGCTGGGTAAAGGGTCCAACCGAAGAACTGCAGCAGACTATTGCCCTCTAGTTTCACATAAAGCCATTGGTGAGCTGCAAGTGAAGTGAGAGAGACATCAATTGTTTGTGCCCTTTGCTCTCTCTCTCTCTCTCTCTCTCTCTCTCTCTCTCTCTCTCTCTCTCTCTCTCTCTCTCTCTCTCTCTCTCTCTCTCTGTCTCTCTCTCTCGCTCTCTCTCTCTCTCTCTCTCTCTCTCTCTCTCTCTCTCTCTCTCTCTCTCTCTCTCTCTCTGTCTCTCTCTGTGTGTGTGTACCTCTCAGCAGCTTTGTTACACTCAGGTCCATGAGAAAGCTGAGGAAAGCCATGATGATGCCCAGAGCAGCGTAGCTGTACCACTCCATCCCACACATCGATCCCAAACAGCACCTCAGCCTCAGCAGCCACTCTGTGGACACAACGTGTGCGTTACCCTTCCTGCATTAGAATTAAACACGTTATATTTAGATTTCTTTATACACAGGGGCCTTTTCTGGGTTTGATCTGATACTCAAATACAGTGCTTGTAGGATATTATTTATAAAGCTCTAATAGCATCCATTCCATATACTTAACTGATAATCTTCTTGAGGGTCACTGCATATCGCAAGGCAAATTCATAAGAAGAACAACAATTCACATTCACATTCACACCTATATGGTCAATTATGAGTCTAAACCTAATTTAATAAACTGCAATCTATCTTATCTAAAAGATTAGCAGAAGTATTAGCCATACAAATTTATAAAGTATAAAAATCTGTATTGAGGCATTGTCATATAAATAGTATTATGATCAGAATGTCTACAACCACATTGAACATGTTGTCCTTGAAGTCAACCATAATCTATGACTTCTCAGATTAAGGTCAAACTAAGATCAAATTCATGTATGTTATCACAAGCATAATGAAGTTACTCTGTGAGCTATTGATTTGACATTCAGCCTGACCTTTGATAATGGCACGGGGCTGTTGGTATGGTTTCCATGGATCCGAGAAGAGCCGACTCTTATAATGGGATGTCTCGTATTGATCTTCTCGCTCATGGTTGTTGCTCTCGACATCTCTTTCGCTCCCAGGAGCCTCACCCAGACTTTCCATTCTGCCTTGAAGTGGTTGTGTTATTGTGAGGTTAACACAGGCTCAAACAAACACTGTATGAATAGAGGTTAGAAAATATCAATGATCAAATCCACATTTTAGTTACTACAGCTACAGTGAAATAGGAATGCATACAGACTTACCCTGGAAGTGGTGGTTGTGTTTCTGTGTTTGTGAAGTGGAGGTGAGTCAGTTGCTCAGCTGACCTCTTTCAAGGTATTAGCATATTGAGCAGTCATGGTTGAAAAGTTTGCTAATAACTCTATGGAGGAAAGTGCCCTTCATCTGTCTTGTGCAGAGTTAGAGAAAAAATACATTTCATGCTACTCAACTTTTTAATAGATTCCTGGTCTTATCATTAACCACGCAGCAGAAAAAAAATACAATCTCATAATACCTGATCCTAGAAATGTAAACATAAAATATAACAAGTAAAACAGATTATCATGATAATTTATTAATTTATGTTTCAGTTTATCATCAACCTACACTTAACAAGGTCAAGAAGTAACTTACCAGTACGTAAAACTGTATGTTGGTAAAGACACCATGTGGATAGACTTTAAAGGATCATTTGCAGAAAAATATATCAAGAATTGTAAAGATAAAGAGAATAGATTCTCTCAAAGTCACAGCACTTTATAAAACCCTCTTAAACTTAGTTTTATGCGGTTTGAAAAGAACATACTCTAACAAATCAGCATACTGTACATCATGACCAAAACAACCAAATCAGCAAGTGGTTGTGAATGTCTAAATCACGGTTTCCAAACTTCTCGGTTTTAGCAGCTATTAATCTCCAGTTTATAGCAGTGATGTGTGGTATGGCCATAGCCTCAGACTCACATGATGTTTTAAGAAAAATGCTTACACTGGCTGTGGTAGTATACATAGATATATATTTTTTTAATAAAAGCATGAGAAATGGATTTTCTACAGATGCTTTTAAACTGTCACTGGTTGCATTGACTTTAGTGAATGTGTAGGTCTATATTCTTTTCTCCTCTTTGACAGCTCACCCTGCTGAGAGCTGTTCCCTCATCATCACCTTGTCTTTTCCATGAGGAGATCTCCTGCAGGTTTCCTTCTCATCCCTCCCACATAACAGCGGATACTCTGCACTTCAGAGAGCATTCTATTCCTTTCTGACTTCCTTCCTTCCATATATCTTACCTAATGTCAGTTTGACCCGTTAATATCAAGTTCTGGCATTTGAATTTCCAACATGTTAAAAATCAACCAGTTATAGTTCTTTATTTGGCAGTGAAATATTTAACCATGTGATGCTGGTCCTTGTGGGATCAAAACCTTCTATACAACCTATGATCAAAACAAACCCAGATTACTTGTTATGTTATATAAAAGTTTACAACTTTAAGAAACAAGGCACCTATTATGATGTTTCCAAGGAGCTTTGGTCAGTATGATAAATATTTTACTGCTCAGATTGAGATCAACAATGTGGTGTGAATGATGTCATTGCAATGACCTTCTTTAGGTCAGTGATTGGCTTCAAAGACTTTCATTTAAATAGCGCCTGGGGAGAAGAAAAATCCTCATGACACTTTGTAAGAAATCAACGTCAACATTCAGAATTTTAGCTCAAGGTCAAGGTAATTATCGTTAAGATCTGGAAGCACACACAAAGCAATAGAGAGAGAAACTTTAAAGCTCTTAGTTAATGTTTATTTTCCTCAGCTCTTCCTCCCCTTCAGGCGTTCAATTACCGTGTGTGTTATTATAGAGATTTTAAAAATACACTCTGTGAGCATTAGTCACACTCACATGTACACAAACTTGCATATACACCAGAGAAATGTACACACTAACAAACTGCTCCTCTCGTATAAAAACTTGTTTCCATGGTAACAGCAAAATGAGGCGACTAGAACCAGACAGGAGGTTTCTTTACTTTTTTCCCATAAACTATCACATCTACAAATCGTAGAATTGTCCTCTGACTAATAATACGATAAGTAACTCAAATTATGTAATAGTAACAAAATCCCAAAACTGAATATGAAACATTTTACAGATAAATAGAATAATATTCCTACAAAACATCACATGTTAAATACTCTCTGCTTTAATTTTAAGGAATTGGTAAAGAAAAAAACAAATGGAAAATCAATAAGAGATCCAAAACTAGATCCGTGCTGTTCCTATAACAACAGTATCTCAGTCAACCCAGAGGGGAAAAAACAGTAATACACTTTATTTAATAATTATGCTTAACTATGTCCTCACAATATTGATTTGCAATTCAAAACAACTTGAGTGATGCTTCAACCAAATCCAATCAACTCTGCTCTCATCAGGCCCATTTTCCAGCTGCAGCAAGCAGCTGTTTTCAGTGAAATTACTATAATAAAACCCAGTTCGTAAGGGTTACATATGCAGATCAGATTTTTGGAAATGCGACCTCAGTCTGAACAGACATGTGACCCGTATCCAGATTCAATAGACAGAGGTAGTCAGTCGAGGGACAGTGAGGTTTTAGATCTTGGGGGGAAACGTCTGTACAACAAAAACTTGAGGGGTCAAATTGTAACCTGTCTGTGTTTTTAAAGCAAATCAATAGAAAATGTAAACTGTAAACGCTCACATCTGTGGCCTCCATGTTTATAACTGATTTCTTCCCCTTGTGTACTTCCATACACAGGGTCTTGTTGTTCTTCTCCGCATGCGAGTCACATCAGGGCCATGTCCACTTCACAAAATTAGAATTGAGCACTAAGGCTTGCAGTGTGAAATATGCAAGAGACTGATAGATTAAGAGGGATATTACAGCAGGTTTGCAATGTATAAACCCCTCATTACTAACATGAACGCACATCTGAGAGTTCGATGGCACAAGAATCCCTGATAATGATCTACAGTGATGTGTGGATAGTGATGTGGAAAATATGGTTTTCATACCAAGAGAACCGAACAGGCTTTGACCTTTGACCCACACAGTGAGCGGCTCATCCACAGGGCGCAGGGGGTCACTGATTTGTTTGATAGGTATGACGTTGATGTTAATCATATGTTGTGTCCTTCAAAGTCACGACTGTGTCCCACTTTCATATATGTCAAGGTTTTAACCTTGATAGTGTTTTTCCAGTTAGTAAAGCAGAATCAGTGGTGGGTTGCACTCCACCAGCATCTCCAAGTCACTCTGTGACAGGATATCTTTGGGAAGAATAGAGCTCAGCACCAAACTAAGACACTTTACATTGTGTCTCAGGGTCTTGATGTTTACTGATGACAGTGTGACCACATTTGCATACAAAGCTGATTGTCTGCTTATGAAAATACGACAGCAGCAGTGAGATGACCTTCCAACTCAGTCACAGTCTGTCACTGGAATGTATTCATCTGTCTGGGACATTATGTAACACAGGGCAGCTGAAGCAGACTCAACCCCTGTGTGTGTGTGTGTGTGTGGTTGTCTGTGTGTTTGTGTGTGTCAGCTGTGGACAGATAGGAATGCACACACAAACACATACATTATAGAGGTGATTCAATGTCACCGGTGGGACATCAGGGATTTTACGGACCATTGGATCACATTCACTTGGTCAAGTTTCTTCTTCCCACTCTGTTGTGATTTCTTTAAACTCAGTGTTCCTGGCCGACGTTCCTGCCTGGACTTAATAATACTAATATTTTCTCTTCTTTACTCAGTGTTGAGTCTTATTTTTCTCTCCTTAATTGGATTTGAACTCATTTTTGATGCTGTACTTAACTAGATACTACTAACATTATTTATTCCAGTTAAAACTTCACAGGACCCTTACAATAATTATATTTGTTTAGGTTTATGTTTCTTTTTTATTTCTCCTGGATTGTGGTGGAAGCTGATCATGGATTTTGATTATAATTCGTTTTCTTAGATACCTACTGAGATATACTACCATTACTACTAATTCCAATCGTCATTGCTGCTTTGTCTGGCTTTATCTTCTGTATAAACTTCAAAAATTGATACACTTCTCCATTTATATCTTTTTTTTTTTATAATTGTTGTTGAGGTGCCCTGTTACATATGACATCTATTCTATTCTTCCTTGTCCGTCCTCGAAGAGGGAGCTCTCACTTCTGGCTCTCGAAGGTTTATATGTTTTCTTTCCCTGTTAAAAGAGGTGTTTTGGTAGTTTTTCCCATAGATCCTATTTGGTCACAGGGTGACACACCTCGTTGAGCCCTATGAGGCACATTGGGATTTGGGCTGAAACAAATAAAATACAATTAGAATTTGTGTGATTGATTAGTGTCTATTGACATTTTCCGCATCTCGTAAATCATCAAAAGTGTGCCATACCACTTCTATGGGCCTCTTGACCTGAAATTTGAAACCTTTGATTTGAGTAAATTACTTTATTTCCTTGAATAATTTTAAATAGAAAACAATCCTGTGAAATGTCATCAGACTTTTGAAGCCTGAAACAGCAGCGGAGACCATTTTGACCTTTCTTATGTTGAAAACAATCCCCAAAGACATTATTGAGTAATTGATAATAATAATCATTAATATATTTAGTGAATACTGTCAATAGCATGTGATAGCACATTTGCCATTTTTTTCCAGCATTGCTCTCGACTAAAGCACCATCAGTGGTAACAAACAGAGTGTACCAGATATCTCATTTATAAAATGAATAAACAATATTCCTGCTGTTACTAGGGAGGGGGGCTCTGTGTGCTTCCTGGCAGGGAGCTTCTGAGTTGCTGGGCTGGATTTAGACCTTCAACAGGGGGATTTGAGCTCTGCACTGATAATACAAGAGGTGCATAACACTGTATGGTGTCATTTGTTATGATGGCTATAACCTTTCTATTCGAACGTGGCTTCAAAACAAAAGACGGCAGCACGTGCTGGGTTTATTTGAATAATGTGGTTTCCATTTCAGTGCCATTGTGATTGAGGAACTGAGGTTGTGATGTCACGCAGTAAATCAGTCACTTGTTGCATGTGTCATGTACAGGTCATGCGTAGACTCTAGGCAACCTACTCAGGATTGATTAGGGCAACAGTCAAATACTTATAGTGTCATTTTAGACATATAGTCATTTAGTCCTTAAAGGTTTTTGAATGGATTTTCTGTCAGTGACAGTAGAGGGGAGAGCAGTGAGTGTTGTTTAATCACTGCTCCTCATGCAGATATTTATAGCCACAAAGCAATGCCCCTACTAAGTCCCCTGCTCTCGCTGCTGACGGCTTTGTTTCCAAACACATTCTTTCCATCTTTGTTTTGCTCTTTACTTATCCTCTGAGATAAGAGGCACGTCTTCTTTTTCCACTTTTCCATTCGCTCTCCTCTCTTTTCATCCGGCTCAGCGGGAGAATGCAGAGTCTTCCAGAAAATCATTTGTTCTTAATGTTGCATGCTCAGAACTAGAAAGATTAAATCAATAAGCAGATGAGACGGGGCCAAAAAAAAACACAAAAATCTCATAATGAGATGAAACCACATTGTGGAAAGATCGGCCATTACGTCACTTTCACAGAACCAAAGAAATGGCATTAAATATGAAGAAAGCAGAAGAAACAAACAAATGGAGTGACGGAGTGTGGGGAACTAAAGACAGGAGGGGGGAGCTATTTCAGGGATGGTGTGTGTGGAATGACAACTGTTGCCCCCCCTGCTCTTTCTCTACCTCTCTCTATCAAATCCCACTCTCTCCCCTTCCCTTAACCTCAGGGCCCTTCAATGCCCAGAACTTTTCCAACCATGGACCCCTCTCTGCATCACTCTGTGTGTTTCACGATAAATATAGAACGTTATTTTTCTTTCCCAATGAGCTGTGACACACGTGTGAACCTCCCAACCACGTATAGGACCACACAGTATATAAGGGCCAATGAGAGAGTGGCTGCTGGACACTGGGAAAACAGTTACCTTAGACACACAAAGCATAATAAACACATAGAAAGAAAAAAGGAAAGACAGAGGAGCTGTGTGTATTATTTCTAACATTGACTACTCCCAGAGGAGCTACCAGACGAATCGACTCTCCACGCCTCCCTCTTCTCTCTCCTCTGCTCTCCTCCTCTGCCTCACCAGCACTCACACCCATCCATGAGTGTGACCAACTCTTCTGCCTATCGATCGGAGCGTAAGTTCCACCAGACTTCATCTTCATCCACTGGTAACCCATACATGGAGAAGAGCCGGGGACTGTTTGCGGAGGACTTTGGCTCCTTCATGAGGCCTGGCAGCGACGCCTTGGGGTTTTCCGGTAAGTTGGGAGCAATGTCAGCTTTCTGTAAAACCCTTTGTATACACAAGTGGTATAAATATAGTAGCTTAAGCCGGTTGAAGGGACAGCTTTGACTTTTAACAAGATTTGTATGGCTGCTTGGAAACGACTTGTGTGCAGTGTGGTGTTTTTCTCTATAAAGTGGTGATAAAGCATGTCGGAGGTGACAGTTGAGTGGAAGGAGACCACAGGCAGGACTGAATCTAAAAGGTAAAAGGACTGTGGTGTGAGTGTAGCCATGGTACTGACTGACGGAGTGACTCAAGTTCACAGTGACCTGAAACCTGAGGACTGTACTGCGTAATGTGGTGACCCTCAAAACCGTATTGACCTGATGTGTAATACTTTTAAACTTGAAGATGGATCAGGGATGTTGTCTTTCATTTTAAGTTGAACAAGATAAAATATGATGCCTTCAATGATTTACTTTGAAAATCTAACCAATGTAAACTGTCTAAGGGCACTAGCTTGTATTAACTATAGCATGAGAGCACTTCTACATGATGTGTATATTTGATGATGTATTATTTTTCAAAACTAAATTTCATGTAGAGGATCTGACAGTGTTGGGCGGAGGGGTGAGCTCTAATTACTCAATATATGATTCATACATATGTTTAAACTCAAATGTCAACAAATTAAAAAAAGAGACTTTGTTTGCTCATAAACATACTATGTGTGTATATATATATATATATATATATATATATATATATATATATATATATATATATATATATATATATATATATATATATATACACATTATATCAGCAGGCTCTTATCGTCACAGTGTGTGGTACGTCCTGTGGCTCAGTAATGTGTGGAGCTGGTGTGAACTGTTCACTGCAGGTGCACACAGATGTGTGAATGTGTGACATGTGAACCTTAAATGGACTCTGTGACTCAGGGGCAGGGTATAGAACTGTTGGTTTGATGTGTCCTTAGTGTCCTTTGTGTCCTAGCATTAGACTGATGCTAGGACACTAAGCAAAGCAAGGCACACACGCACAGAAACACAGAAACACACACACACACACACACACACACACACACAAACACACACACACACACACAAACACACACTGACGCAGACTCATGCATGCAAATAGGGGAATGCAGAACAGACTGCCAGCAGTGTGACTTCACAAGCTGAGTATTAGGGATGACGCCTGCATAAGGAATGATCAGATGGTTGCCTGGTGACCATTGTACACACACTCAGACACACACACACACACACACACACACACACACACACACACACACACACACACACACACACACACACACATATTTGGAATGATGTCACATATGCTGAAGTCACTGACACACTCAGGGACCTCAGTCTGATGTCCTGTGTGAAATCATGTGCTACCACGTAGTTCTTCACTGAGCTCAGAGTCAGGGGACCTTCAGCAACAAGGAGCCTTATCATCAAGTTTCTAAAGCCTGAGAGAGAAGCTTCTTTCTCAGTTATCACTTGGAATTGTTTATATTTTTGCTTTACTAAAGTTTGATGAAACCGAATGACAAATATTTCTTTCAAATCCAAATCTGTTGAAGCTTGAAATTACATTGTTGCTCATACTCCAGACATGGGATTGATAGTAACTAAAAAAATGACAGAACCAATATTAAAATAAAAATGAAAGGTTGTGATGCAAATAACTAAATAATAAATGGAGGGCCAAAGATAGTTATATACGTTTCCATAAATTAATCACATCTGTAGATCTGCCTTCTGTACAGTAGTGGACGCATTTGGATTATGACCAAAACAGCAACACTAAGTCACTCATGCTGAGAAATACTAATTGGTCAGTCTAGTCAATAATATGGAAAACATTTGTGTTATCAATACAGACATTCTGCTTGTCTGTACTTACTAATAAATGAAAACAAATACCATTAAGATACAATCATGTATTCTGTAAAAAAAAAAGATAGAGTGCCTGTTTGGTTATGTGTTTGGCTATAATTATAATTAAAAGTCATAAGATTCAATTTTTAACAAATTTTCACTGAAAGTTCAATTTAACCCTTATATATATATATAAATGAGTCATGCTAAAGTAATGAAATACTAAAGAAAAGAGAAAATAATTTGTCTGAATAGTGAATAATTGAATTAAGCTTCCTTTTTTAATTTAAACAGTATACAAAAACAGGATTTCAATTATATGGTGCAGTCTATTAAATCAACTTCCTGTAACATCAGTTAATCAGTCCCTAATGAAACACCGCCTGCAGCTATTATAATTACCAGTGATGGTGCTTAACTCACTGAAATGGGAAGTCACTTTCAGTGGCAGGTGGTGCAAACAAAACCAGAGGTGACATGTTTCCTCATCTTGTCGTGCTTTCAGGTGGAGCTGGAAACATTAAAACTCTCGGGGATTCGTACCAGTTCACAGTTGACGTGCGAGACTTCTCCCCTGAAGACGTCATTGTCACCACGTCCAACAACCAGATAGAAGTTCATGCAGAAAAGGTGGGCAGCTTGGTTCCTGGTTCAGAGCAGTACTATGCTGTGTGTCTGCAAGTGATCAAAAACAGACCTAGTCATATGATGGAACCCTGGGACGACAATCTGTGGCCTTCAAGGTGTCACAGTTACATTCCCTCCCTGAATCTTTTATGTCTTCTTCAACAGTTGGCCCAGGACGGTTCAGTGATGAACACATTCACCCACAAGTGCCAGCTGCCTGAGGATGTAGACCCCACCTCGGTGACGTCATCACTGGACGCCGAGGGAACCCTCACAGTGCGTGCGCGGCGACACCCGGCCAAGCACGAGCTCGTACAGACCTTCCGCACCGAGATCAAGATCTAGAGAACACCAGATTTCTTGTGTTTTTTTTATGCAACTTCCTTGATTTCCTGTCTTCACTGAAACCATTGGACATGTAACACTCCCATCGGCGCTGTGAAACCAACCACGTCCTCCCACTGTGGCTGCAACTCAGTTATAGTATGATAGTTCACCAGACACAGCTGCAATGGGTCATAGCTGCAAATAACAGGCTGAGTCTAGAAGCTTGGCCATGTATAGCATTTGAATAATCATACACAGACACTGTACAGTCCAGTACTTCACTTGTGTCGTCTAACACTCTACTCCCTTGTCTAAATTCAGAATTTTAAATTGATGTCTTCTCATTAATAATTTATTCTGTTGTATTATTTGTGTGAATAAAATACTCCTTCTTTGACAATAAACATGCGGATGCCTTCTGTTTCCCCTTCTGTCTGATACATGTGGTTTGGGGAAACAGCTCAATCACTTTAAATGAGTTGATTTGAAAATGAATGAAGCAAACCCCACAAGCAGACTCGAGCTGCTCTGCTCCAATCACGTGAGAAACCTCACTCTCCACAACCATCTACAGTACACACCCACCTTATTAGGCGGCCTATTCGAGCAGAGAGAGATTTCCCAGCGCCCCCTTTGCTCGCACTGCTGCTGCAGTATTGCTACCAGTTGCTTCAGCCACCCCCCCACCACCTCAGCATCCACCAACGGCGGGTTACAAATATTTGCTCATCACTCCCATAATATCTGTGTAATCATATCAGGGGGGAGGGATTAAGTTGGAGTCTCTAGACGCCAAACACTAACCCTGTTCTACTGTTGCAATAAATGTTTGAGTTGTGAGTTGTCTGACTGGTATATATTAATAGAAAGAACAGAAATTAAAATGTGTATTTATATATATGATAAAAAATATACTGATTCCAATTTCCTATACTCATAATTTAAAAATATTACTGTTTAAAGGCTAGGAAAAACTGTTCTACAACAGAAGACCATTGTAAAGAATTACAGTCTTGATGATATTCAAAGCAATTTACAGAACAGTTTTGCCATTTACCCATGATACAGTGCATCTATGTGTTGAACTTTCTCTATCACACATTACTCACACACTTCGTGCACAGCCTTGAGAGGCGATGTGAAGTTCAGCATCTTGCATTTTGGTTGCAATTTTCTTCACCGTACATCCAAATGAAAAAAATGACGATGGATGAGCTGTGAGCATCACGTGGCAAACTCCTCTCCTAATCAATAGAGACAGAGTAGCATACAACTACAGATAGTGGAAGGTGCTTCTATTCAGTCTTTTGTGTTTGAAGGCATTTGTGAGGCATCTGTCCTACTTTCATGAGAGAAGATTTTCAAAGGCGCCATTCAAGCAATAATGATTTGGAAGCCTTTTGTTATGAGGCTGTAATTTTGCTCCACTGTGTTAGAACTGTGTTTTGGTGCACTTCTATCAGAAAGTGATGGTCTCGGGGGTAGTGCATCATTATTTACATAAAACAGATTACCATCTGTAATGGGAAATTATTACATATCATGACACAACAAGCAATTATCAATTCTGGATGTTTAATTCAAACCGTCTGCGGACGGTTTACAAAGGTCAAGTCACGACAACAGACTTGACCTCAATGGCACAGAGCTCAAA
This sequence comes from Limanda limanda, assembly GCF_963576545.1. Lineage (NCBI taxonomy): Eukaryota > Metazoa > Chordata > Actinopteri > Pleuronectiformes > Pleuronectidae > Limanda > Limanda limanda. Next base: position 21,788,614 of record NC_083642.1, read on the forward strand.
CATCACGGTGACAGATGTGAGGGCAATGGCAATGAGCTCTCAAAAGTACACTCCATTTATACAATCAGATTCCTCCTCTTCACAGTAAAATACATTTGTCCAATCAGCTTCTCTCCATGTCGTTACAGGAAGACCAGACATTGGTCTCTGGCGGTCTCTTTGAAGTTTGAACAAGATGCTAAACGCATCTTGTTCCAGACCCTTTGAGTTTCTCAGAGATCTCCTGTCTCTGCAGGTCACACCTATTAGCCTTTGAAGCTCCCTGCTGCAGAAGACTTAATTGGCCCCTGTTGAGAAACCTTTTGTTCACACTAGACTGAGAAGGCCACGTCTATAAGGCCTTCAAGAGCATTATGCATAGTGTTAACTTGACCTAAACTCTGACTATGAGTCTTAAACACAGAAATACATCTTTCAGTAAACTTCTTTCTATATAAATGTAATCTGTTACATATAAACATGTCTAAATACAAAATTCCCATCACACATCATACGTCTCATCAAAGACAGCCTTGCAAGAGGTAACCGATTTTGTGTGTGTTTTTCTATTAGGCACCTCCTATTTCTCATTTATTTGTTAATCTCAAATATTCTCGGTGGAATTCAATCAGCAGATTTTTTAAAGCGTCCTCAAATTGGTTGCCCATATACGAAGTGTTTTTTGTTTCTGAAATGTAATAAATGACTTATATGCTACAAACAGTTCTCTCAAGTTTCTGATTGGTAAATATCACATACAACAAGCCAGAGTGCTTTTAAAAAGCATAAAATGTACAGCATACTAAAATTTACTCAACGTATTTATTAATGTAATTAGTGGCCATGTTTAAATTTCTGTCAAGAGTTTATTGTTTATATCGTTTCAGTAATTCTTTTATAACTGAGCTTTTATGTTTTTATACTTTCACTGTGTAACTATGTTTTGAGAAATGCTAGATAGATAAAGATGCTATTGTCATTAATTTGTGTTGATCAACAACTTCTATGTGACAAGCAAATAAGCCATTGTAGCCTCACATTTTTTGGGGAAAACCATAATCATATCATATAAATTACACCATATATTGATGAAAACATATCCATAATACACTCCATTTTTTACTGATACTTTCTTGTTTTATGTCGATATATGTCAAGATGTAAACGCCATGTGTTTTGCTATTATGACAAGTTTGTGGTCTTTTATGTATTATGTACGTTATTTTTAATGTGAAAAACTTTTAGTGCAAAGAATTGATGCGTTAACATCTTTTTCTTTTCTACATAGAAGAAGAGGCTTTTCTAATCATAGGTGAACACTAAACTAATCAAATCAAAATAGGTTTAGCTTTCAGAACTTTACAGTTAAGTATGCGGATCTTGGCCAGTAACACACAGAGGTTACAAAGAAAAGCTGCTGTGAGTCACATGAAGAATAAAAACACAATATATTCAATCTAAGAAATCAGAAAGAGCCTTTAGCGCCACCACGCGGGCATCATGGCCACATCGCGCGTTCACACTGCGCATGCTCCGCAGATGCACCCGCCCGGTCCGTATCAATCGATCAGAGAGAGGAAGATGGCGGTGGATGGAGGCAGCGCCGCAGGATCGATCGCCGAAAAACTCGATTGGGATCGCTGTTCATAACTGAGCCAAAGACCGTGAAACAGCGCCTGGTTGGAGGGTTCGAACCCGGAGCGAAGAGCGGAACACACGGAGGTGAGGCCCGAGTTAGTTTCTCTTAAAATGGCGTTTCACCTGAACCCAGGGCGAGCGGACTGAGCAAAACACAAGAGATGAACACAGGCCCGACTCCGCGCGCCGCCATCTTGTTCCTGCAATACATGCATGTCAAGGCACGCTAAATTAATCCCGGATAACAAAGCTGCAAGGATGGAGGAATTGTAATCGATGCATCGTCAATCTAATCTTTGAAAAGTTTTCGGGAAAAGAACTTCACAGTCTAAAAAAATCCGTAGGGCTGTTGTCTCGTCGCAAAAACGTCATGAACCCAGTTAAAGCTGAATGATCGAGTTATTCTGACTAATGTCACTCGTTGTTCATTTAGACAGAATAACGGTATCATGTCCCATCAGGTGCCGCACGTCTTCTTCATTTGGCCGCAGTTGTTTTTCCGATGCTTTCTAAGTTACAGTTTGGGGGTAAAATCCTCTCTTTCTCTCTCTGCTACATCCCGTTTGGGTCGTGTAGGAAAAGGAAACCTGATAATGTCTAAAACCACGAGTGTAAACAGCACAGACCAAACACCTGCAGGATAATTACAGATGAATAATAATGATCTGCCATATTCCACAGTTTATTAAAAGTTGTCATGGACAGTAGATCCACGTGCCAGTTTGAAAAGAGGATATTGAGAAATGCTTATCTGGCTGATCAATAGTTATCACAATAAGATTTTCATCAAAAACATACATATAATATAGATTGATATAATAACTTATGGCTTGTTGACACATCATTTATCAAGTGTTTGTCATTCTCTGCTCATGCAAACGATTTTAAAAACACTAAATTCACTCAGGAGCAAACTCTATTAAAAATAATATTAATACTATGAAATTTATTCTGATAATGATCCACCTCCACTTACTTTTATCTAGATATAATTTTTGGCCATGTCATCCAGTCCTACATAATGTTTAAAACAAGGTGATTTATTGCAGTTAAGTAATTATTTTTTGTTATCTAAACATTCAAAGTTATGGTTTGTGTCATTATTTTAATTCTATGTAAATGTATTAATGTCAGTGTTACAGGTGTGGCTTTTGATATCTACAGTTTTTTTCAGTTAACACTCACATCTCAAATCATGGAGCGATTAGTCTGGTCTGTCAGCTGAATCATTACAAGAATTGTACAGCTTCACTATGTTCCGGGGGAGTCATAATCATATCAATGGTGGGCAACACTGATTGATTGGTGTTGTTAAATAAAAGGCCAGTGAATGGGTTACTGGCCAAACTGTACTATAAAGTGCTTTGAGAGGTCATAAAGACTAGAAAAGGGCTGTATTAATACACACCATTTAGAGCATTTACAATGTCAGCTGGCGTATTAGCCATCTGAACCTCACCCATGTCCCACATTCTTACTTGTCATTGGTCCACAGAGAAGGTGCCTGGCCGCCAGCGCCATCCTCACTCTTCAGAGCGATGGAGTTCCCATGGCACAGCGGAAAGGTCCTGGAGCAGCTGAACCGGCAGCGCAAGCAGGGCCTGCTGTGTGACTGCACCTTCGTTGTGGACGGGGTGGACTTCAAGGCCCACAAAGCTGTGCTGGCAGCCTGCAGCATCTATTTCCGCACCCTCTTCCTGGACCAGAAGGATGTGGTGCATCTGGACATCAGCAATGCAGCAGGTAGGTTCAACCTGGCTGTGGGCTCTCACATGTCTTCAGAATTCTGTTTTATGTATCTCATTTGTTTTGTCTTTTCCAGTGCTTTGATTTTGCACACCATCAACAGCAGTGTTTCTCAACTGGTCTGGCTTCGGGACCCACCTTCACCCCTTAATGACAAGCCTCGACCCAATTCGAGGAACATTTTCAACTTCTCAAATTTATTTGATAAAAGATGGTGCAGTTTGAACCTGAGATAGTACAGCATATCACAGTATGCCAAGCCAACACAAAAAAAAATCATGATAAACCAAAACAACCAGCAGGTGGTGATGCTAGAGAGGGAAATATTCTCTTTTTCACTCAATTAGCTGCATTTGAATTAAAAACCAAAAAGTGCATCTCAAGGACACAAGGTAATACAACATACATAACAATTCAGTAACTTCAGCCTTTTTTAACAGAATCAACAGGGCCTTCATGCACAAACATGAAATAAAAAAGTCGAACTACTGAGAAGTGGTTTCAAAAAGACCCAAATTATGTAGCTTTAGCTGAGAATACTCACTCACTGAATCTATAACAACCATACTGTTAAGGAGTGTAAATAGACGGCACTCCGCTGCATAAAATCCCCTTCAAAATAAAAGCACAGGAGGCAAAGGCCCGCGACCCACCAGTTGAGAATCACTGATCTGCAGTACCTTGCTTAGATAACAGTAAATGTACCTCATCATCTCTACTGTCTATTCAGTAGACCTATTGTATTCCTCCTTATCGTTGCAGGTTTGGGTCATGTCCTGGAGTTTATGTACACAGCCAAGCTGAGTTTAAGTTCGCAGAATGTCGAAGACGTGCTGGCCGTTGCTAACTTTTTACAAATGCAAGAGATTGTAAACGCCTGCTCTGCGTACCAGTCGATGGCAAATCCAGTTCCTTCCCTCATAACACTGGATTTCACTGTGGGTGAGTTCAGTGTTCATGTTGCTCTTTTAGTCATTTCAATGCAGTGAATACTCAGAATAATTACTTTTAAATTTTTTTTTTTATATTTAAGTAGCTGTGTGTAAAATGTATTGATATCTAGTGGTGAAGTTGCATGTGGCAGCTGAACACCCCTCATCCTCCCCTTCCTAACATGAGAGGGAACCTGTAGTAACCTTCAATCTTTATAAAAACATGGCGGCCTCCATAGAGATGACTCTCTCCCCCCCGATGTACAAAAAAAGTATTTCAATATAAATTACCCATTCCAGGGTAAATAAAACAACTATTTGTACAATTTAGATAAAACACACTCATTAAAACTTCACTAGGATTGTTTTACATTAAATTTCTGTCAATAGATCCCTTTCACCTAAATCTTACACACTGGACCTATAATACAAAAACCCTCTTCACAGTTTTTGTGCCTGTACCAACAGTTGTATCAGAATCAGAAGTATTTTATTGCCAAGTACGTTCACACATACAAGGAATTTGCTCTGGTAATTGGTGCAAACAATGAACATAGAACATAAAGACGCAATAAATACAGCATGCATGTTGTCCTCAACTTAATAATCTGTGCCCTCAATTTGCCCTCATGTGGTGAACCAGGGAAATATTTACATACTTGTGTTGAAAGGAATAATTCGATAACCTAACACGTTGAACCATAACTTTATTTTCAAGTTATCCCATGTTTGTAATACTACAGAGAAGTGTTTCCATTCTTTCCATGGTTGGTTGCAGTCATTACAAATGCTGTATTCACCTTTACTGTAAAGAAGTGAGATAAATCACTCTGATATAATGATTATGATACTGTTTTATGAAAGTTTTGGGCCAAATTGATCAGTGTGAAACTGCTTAGTGGTTATATCAGCTCATGTGAAGATATCAACCTAATCTGATTCAGATTCAACATTTTCATGTCTGAAAGTTCATTTTATTCTGTGTAGTTCATGTCTGAAAACGTCTTTAAATTTTACATTGTAATCCATGTATGAAAATATGGAGTCTGACATAAGCCACTTTCTTCTTTTGTTCTTGAATAAACCAGATGAAAAAACAGGTCAAAGCGAGCTGAGACTGGCGCAGGAGAGTGACATGACAGAAGTGGCAGCACAAGCAGAGGAGAGTGATTCTGGCATTATCACAGAAGATAAAGAACCCACGCAAAATGCGGACAATTTAAAGGAAGATACTGCTACAGAAACTCAACAGACTGCTTCTCAGCCCAGTCCTGCAGCACAAACACCCAAAACCGAGCCCCCTTCTGGTGAAGAGAACATAGAAAGCACTGCACAAGATGCACCTGAATTTCAGGATGACCCCTGTGACACTAATTATGAACCCGGTAAGTATCTGCAGAAAGTCCATTGGGCATGTGTGCTTGCATCTAATCAAAATAAATTGTGTTCGAGGCCCACATGATGCTTTGTAGTGTCTGTAACAAGCTTTGCTCATTTTATACACATTAACTCAGAATTATTTCTCTGCATTTACAGGATTACAGGTCAAATCTGAAGGCAGCTCATCTTACTCGAGCTCTCGAGGGAGAAGAATCAGAAAACCTCTGCGTCGGAACTTCCCAGCTGGTGAGCACACGATGGCTCCTCTGTCGACAAGACTTTAAACAGCTTATGAAATGCGTTGAGTACCATCATACAGAAGGAGTCAGGATTTCATCAGGAGTGATTCATTTTTCATGAGTCAGATTGATTAGAATTAATATGATTATTGCTTTGTTTTCTTATCTTTTTTTTTTTTTAGTTCAACATTCAATTACAGGATCTCTGTAAAATGTTAATTGTTTTAGAAGCAGCTTTCTGAAAGGGTGTTGGATTTTCATAGCTGTAAAAATTTCTATTCAAGATTCTAGACAGTGTGTTAGTTACATGTGTCCCTATTTCCCCCCTCATAGAGAGTGACTCAGAGGGCGAAGGCACGTCAGACACAAAACCTGAGTCAAAGGAGGCGGAGCCGACCGAGTTGACTGAAGGAGAAGAGGATGAGTTTGGGGAGACCGGTGATGGGGAAGTTGATGATGAAGATGGGGATGGAGAGGAAGATGGCGAGGTCAGCCCGCAGGAGGAAGGAGTCGACTCCGGCAGCGAGATGGAGGGGAGACAAACTCTGTCAGCGTCAATGAGCAACCGGTCCGAGTCCAAGCCTTACAGCTCTGTGACACACAAATGTGAGGTAAGCTTGACGGGTTTGTCATCATGACTTTGAGGTTTGAATAAGGTTTGAGGTACATCCAGCTGACGCAGCGTATTCGGCAATGTTTGCGCTAATGATTCTGTACCTATTTTTGCATATAAATCAGCTCACTCCCAGTGGCATATTTTCTCTGCTGCAGGACTGTGGGAAGAAATTCACCCACACTGGTAACTTCAAGAGACACATGCGTATTCACACAGGAGAGAAGCCGTTCAGCTGTCGGGACTGCAACAAGGCTTTCTCGGACCCAGCAGCCTGTAAAGCCCACGAGAAAACACACAGGTGAATCACTTCTTTTATTCAGACATGTGTAGTTCACGCGTCATCTTTCCCATCACACCTGCCTACTGAGCTCTTTCAGGCTCGAGTACTAAATTGAGTTGTTGTCTCCTAGCCCCCTGAAGCCGTACTGCTGCTCTATTTGCGGAAAGAGCTACCGTCAGATCAGCCTGCTCAATTTGCACCGCAAGCGCCACACAGGTGAAGCACGCTACAGCTGCGACGTCTGCGGGAAGCTCTTCACCACGTCTGGCAACCTGAAGCGGCACCAGCTGGTGCACAGCGGTGAGAAGCCCTATCACTGCGACTTCTGTGAGAAGGCCTTTTCTGACCCCACCGCCAAGATGAGACATCTAGAGACGCACAATACAGGAAAGGGCAACAAGTGTCCGCACTGTGAAAAACGCTTTAACCAGGTAACAGCTTGTATGTGAATTTTTTTTCCTGTGGAAATATAGCTCCCACAGTTACACCTCCCTTCATTAAAACACAACTTTGCCTTTCAGTAAGGTGTTTTGATAACTTAAATTCTAATTTGTTAGTCCCATAGGCATTAAGTTTCCACATTTGTGTTTCAATCTGTTTTAAGTCTGATTGTCATATGTTCTCTTTAGGTGGGAAATCTTAAGGCTCACTTAAAGATCCACATTACAGATGGACCTCTTAAATGCAAAGAATGTGGCAAACAGTTTACAACTTCAGGTAAGAAGACAGTAAGAGTTATTTGTTTTCTCGATCAATAGAAACTCCACCACAAAGAAGTACTAGTGGCTAAATATTAAAAAGGAGATGCTATATTTTGTTAGTTTCTACTTTTTTCTTTGTTTCAGCTGGTATAAAAATAAAAAAGAATAGCTCTGAGAAGAGCCCATACCTCCACCATGGCCCAACATTGCCCTTAAAGGGATAGTTCATCCAGGAATGAAAATGAACTCATTATCTACTCACCACAACGAAATTCATGAGAATGTAAAAATCCATTTCACAATGTTAAAGAAAATACAAAGGAAATTCTGTATCCCTCCTGTTTATCCAGATTCACACCAAAATGAAAGCTTTTCTAACCAGTATTGTCGAAAGACACAGAGCTACAGAGACTACAACGAGCTTCTGTGTCCTCGGATTCTGACACGTAGCACACTCACCTCTCACAAGCTGAACTGCACTGTAAATTAAATGATTTACCATTTTCACAGAATAGCATTAAGGAAACGGTGGCATGCATTAGTCCGACTTTACTTTTATTTATTTTTATTTTATTGTATTGAGCCTTTTCGGCTGTTTTCATAATGGCAGTTGACTTGTGTGGCTGTCTCTTTGCTTTGAGTCATTCGGTCTAACCTTTGTGTGATGGTTTCTGCTGTGTAGGGAATCTGAAGAGACACCTGCGGGTTCACAGTGGGGAGAAACCTTATACCTGTATGCACTGTATGAGAGCGTTCAGTGATCCTGGAGCTCTGCAACGGCATGAACGCATCCACACAGGTATTCCCGTCAAAATGAAACAACATGCTCTATTCAAATTGTTCATAGCGGAAATGCACAGTTATGTTGATTTCTACAATCCCCCTGAGTGAGACAGTAATTCATGTGTTACAGGAGAGAAGCCCTGCGTCTGTGTTGTCTGTGGCAAAGCCTTCACCCAGGCCAGCTCCCTTATCGCTCATGTCCGCCAGCACACGGGAGAGAAGCCTTATGTGTGTGATCGCTGCGGCAAAAGGTCAGTGGCGTGACTGACTCAATTGTACTTTACACTTCTTTGTATGCAGGTTTTTTTGATGCCTGCTAAAAAGGAGATTCGCTCCATTTCCATTGCCAGTAGCAGAGTTTACCTCTCAGTTTTTTTCCCCTGGTGTGTCATGTTCAACGTCGCAAATACACTGAAAACCGAGGGGCACTCTTACCCTGCCCATTAGTCAAATTAGTGCGTTCACCCAGGTGTGATTGCCGTTCGGATCTACTGCAGAGTCATTGACCTGCAGTAAATGTCGATTGAATCCGTTCCCATTCCAGACAAAAGCCAGATGTCATTGGATGTTTTTGGATGTGTTTTTTGACCAGCGGAAAAGCGGCATTACGTAAAGTTATCCATCGATATGACTGGAAACATTAGGTATTGATTTTATCTGCACAGGGACCATAGATCGCATGTATCTGTATGGTCTCCAAGGTCCAAATTTTTTTAAATGACATGTTTTGTTCAGTCTTGCATCAAAAGTTTACTGATATTAAATCATGATCAAATTGTTACTGTGAACTCTTTAAATACAATTTGAATACAGGAAGCTAGATGAGCAATGTATCTTATGTTTCTCTCTACCCAGGTTTGTGCAGTCCAGTCAACTGGCCAATCACATTCGCCATCATGACAACGTTCGGCCACACAAATGTCAGATGTGCAACAAGGCATTTGTCAATGTGGGAGACCTGTCGAAGCATATCATCATACACACAGGTAAGGACAAAATATTTGCCAAATTAGTATGTTGCATCAGGGAGGAGCACTCAAGAAACTTCTCACTCCTTTACTGCCGCTCCACACCAGTTGAGTGTTTTGTTTTTCTGTCCGGCTTTCTAAGGGGAGAAACCTTTCCTGTGTGACAAATGCGGCAGAGGTTTTAATCGGGTGGACAATCTGCGCTCTCATGTCAGGACCGTCCACCAAGGCAAGGCCGGCATGAAGCGACTGATCGTAGCCACGGGCGGCACAGAGGAGGTGTCTGATGGGTGCACCGGTGCAGCTAACTCTGACAGCGAGATCAACATAGTGACTGTTACCACAGATGAAATGGTCACCCTGGAGGGAAGCGCTGTGGCTCAGCTGACAGGTCAGACAGCATCCTCAAGACTGACTCCATTGATTTTCAGGGAAATGTGTATATGCTGGAGAGGACCTGACAAGTGCTGCAGATAGCACTCTGCAGGTGATAAGAGAAGCATGAATGGGTTTATGCTGTGACAAGTGTTTGTTTACCTTGTGTCCCTTGTCTGTTTACAGTTGTTCCAGTGGCTGCTTCAGTGTCTGCAGATGAGACAGAGGCTTTGAAAGCTGAAATCACCAAGGCAGTAGAGAAAGTGCAAGAAGCAGGTAAAATCTAAAAGTGCTTTTGATATCAACTCAAACATACGGATTCTCCTAAAAAATATATATTTTGAGTTACATATGTGGGATTTGGCCATGTACACATCCCATTGATTCTTAAATGTAGTTTGGAGTTGTTATTAACACATATTATATGAACAACTTGATAACAAATATTTTATGCACATATGCATGTAATGGACAAATGACACAATTTATCAGTCACTGCCAGAGCTCTCACTGAATCGAATGCAAACAAATGCTTCAAGAGACTTTAACTAATTAACTTACCTTCTTGTATGATAACATTCAAATAAGTTAGTAATTCTCAAATTTAAATGAATCAACTAAAAATGGCAGAGTGTAGTGCCAAATCCAACCACATTTGAACTTTATGGACTTTATGGACTTATGGAAAAAATATGGGGAAGTTGGTGTGATGACATGTAACACATTTAGATTTAGATATTATACAGCACGGGGAATATGAATGGCTTACTTTTTTTTGTCAACTCTTCATCTGTTCCCAGATCCCAACACACAGATCTTATACGCTTGTGATTCCTGTGGTGATAAATTCTTGGACGCGAGCTCCCTTGCCCAGCACGTACGCATACACACAGCTCAGGCCTTGGTCATGTTTCAGGCAGACTCAGACTTTTACCAGTACACCGCAACCACCTCCGCTGAGGGGGAAACGGCTACAACATGGCAACCCACAACAGAGCAAGTTATCCAGGAAGGGGAAAACTGATCTACCATGCCAGTGACTGAGAGGAGGACAGAAAGATGGTGGTCGAGACACGACAACTAGAAGAAGGGTCAGGAACGGTGACTAAAACCCACACTGAGCTCCACACGGTGAAAAGAGTTTACTGGATCAGATTTGTGAAAAGATGTGTTAAATATTGTTTATAGCAGAAATCTAATTTATACAGGAGGAGGAAGCACAGTAAATGAAGGGAGTTTATGAGGCCCAAGAATTTCCTAATAAGGTAAACTTAATGTAAACTGGATAAGATTTATGGTCATAAGTCATGATGTTTGCAGTCCCAATTCCAACACACCAGATGAAATTCAGTGATTTTGTAAATCATTTTGAGAATTCTGTTAGAGAAGTTTATACGATGTATAATTTGTTTATTTCTAGAATGAAATGCAGGATTGGGCATTTGTTATTTCCATTAAACATTTAGATCACAATAATTCCAAATATGACTTAAACACCTCTGTTTTATTTTTTCATTTCACTTAGGTGAAATATGTACATTTTCCCTAAACAGTCACACTATTTTATTGCTTTTAGTTGAAATATTTTCATGGAAAGCTCATTATACAAATGATATTTAGATGGACATGTAGGGTAACAAAGATTTAGATCGGAGGGGTGATTTATTCATGTTCTGGCAAACACTGTAAATGCTGTTGATGTGTAATATTTATAGATTTGCTACGTGTCCTTTATAAGTCTTATGACCCCTAAATGAAGATTGAAATAAATATTTGTGTTGATGAGAAACAGGTCAATTCTCAGTTTTACCATAACTGTAAGACAGCTTTTTTTTATTGTTGCAGTAAGATGATCTCACTGGTTTGAAGATAGTTCGGTGTCATTTTGTTGTCTGTTTACATTAACGCCTACAAGATACTTGGTAATAACCAATGGTCATCATTGGATCAATAAAGAACCATCGCAGTCTGACCAGCCTTGTGTTTGCACTTTGATTTTCCTTTAAATCATACTGATACTAATATTTGATTTAAAAATGTATGGGGAAATTAGGCACTTTTGATAAGCATAAGATAATAACTTGTTCACATTAATTATATTTAAATTGTTTTCGTTAAGATAAAGAATGCACAAACTTGTATGAACATTTTAAACAATGTAGGGACTTTAACCTAACTCATGTTATTTAGAAAATACCGATCTGGTTTGTGATTATTCAATAAATATGTAGAATTTGGGACATTTCCGCGATTGTCACTCTCCATAAAAAAACTTCCATCCCATTGGCTGAGGGACAAACCCATGATGACGCGTTCCTCTCTGTGATTGGCTGGATCCCGGGGTCAAAGTTAACTCCGCTGCTAACGCTGACGTCCACTTCTGCGGGAAAATGGCGTCGTTGACAGGAGCCGTGCAGACGAACCTCCCCGGTTCTGTATCACCGTCCAAGAAGCGAGCCGCTGCGATGACCCAGCGGAGGGTGAGCCGGTCGGTCAGCAGCGTCCTGATCGTCCTGTCGCTGGCCGCCATGTTGCATGGTGCTGCGGCCGACGGGAAGACGCTGGTGCTGCTGGACAACTTCAACATCAGAGACACCCATTCAATGTTCTTCCGCAGTCTGGCAGGTGTGGACACGACTAATGCTTCTTTTTAATCGATTCCTCTGCTCCTCTCACCGATCACACTTCAGCCTTTCGTTGCAGACGGTTCTCTGCAGGGAATCTGAAGCCTTAGCGACGTGAAGATCTAGACTTGCACATCAGGGATGCTAACCTTAGCTTAGCCATAGCATGTTCGCTCTGCCTCACCAAACTCCATCCAGTTATTTAACAATTTAACATGTTTCTAACTAATTAATGATACGTGTCGTGCTTCGTATGGTTAACTAATACTACACTGAATCTATACGGGGCCAGTCTTCATTACGGCTCACGTCTGGCACATGAAATAGTCAATACGTGACTATTATTACGATTTAGCCGGGATTGTTCACTAAAGCTTCAGTGGTTTCAAAGTGATTCGATGATACCTCAGAACAACTTCAAATAAATCCACACAAGGTTATGAATAGGACTTTTAAAATGTTGTATTACATACGTATGATTCACTTACCAATGCAATGTTAAGCTATTTGGCCAGTTTTGTTATCTGTATGCTGTGTTTATAATGTACCTCTCATTTTTAGATCGTGGCTTTGACCTCACAATCAAGACGGCCGATGACCCCTCCCTGTCTCTGATCAAATATGGCCAGTTCCTGTACGACCATTTAGTCATCTTCGCACCATCAGTTGAGGGTAAATGTGACACTTATTCATCATCATGTTGTCACATGAAAGGCACCTTTACACTGTTGAATCAATTTGCATAATGTATTTTTGTTGTCATCTGCAGACTTTGGAGGAAATATAAACGTGGAGACTATTACAGCCTTCATCGATGGTGGAGGAAACGTCCTGGTTGCTGCCAATTCAGATATTGGTCAGTGGGTTTCTAACAGCATTTGCTCCAATTTTATATAATTTAAAACATTGGAATATTGTCATGTATTCACAATTTTATCCTGATACACAGGTGACCCTCTGAGGGAGCTGGGCAGTGAGTGTGGCATTGAGTTTGATGAGGAGAAAACTGCTGTCATTGACCATCACAACTATGATGCGTCTGATCCTGGAGAGGTAATCAGAATTTTGTTTAAGACAACAGGGCTATTCATTCAGTTTTACACATTTGTTGTTAATATCTGACATTGAACATTGTTATTTACAAGTGATCCCTCTTTTCTCCAGCACACCCTGATTGTAGCTAGCCCCGACAACCTGCTGAAAGCTCCCACTATTGTTGGCGAACCCACTGGCAAACCTGTTTTGTTCAAGGGTGTTGGGTAAGCACGACTTCCTGCAATTGACACCGCTGATATGCAAAATAGCTGTAGTACAAACTGACACTCACTGTTGTTTATCTTTACATGTCTTAGATGTTTACCCTGTTACCTAATAAAATGCTAGATTTGTACTTTTAGCAGCACCTCCCTAGGTTTGACTATTGCAACGACTTTTGACAGAAGACACATAAATAGATTTTTCATTTGTTTAGTCATCTGATAAGATCATTGTAGTACTCTCAATACAAACTATGTGCACATTTTCTAACCCTCTCACCTTCCATTCATCCAGCATGGTGGCAGACCCAGAGAACCCTCTTGTCCTGGACATCCTGACTGGCTCCTCCACCGCTTACTCCTTTTTCCCTGACAGACCAATCTCTCAGGTAACATGCCTTACATATCATCATAATGCCAGATTATGAATTCAAAAGAGGTTTAATGCTGTGGTGATCCGCCTTTGTCCTGAGTTTGAATAGTAGCACCTTATTTGCTGAAACTCTTATCATCACTTAATGAGATAAGGACTTGGGGCTTTCACTACTGGAGGCCTGAATGGATATTCCAATTAATTTCCGTCATTTGTACCTTTGGAAATGCGATAAGCATGTAGGTGGAATATCAGAAGCTGACGATAAAAATGAACTACTGAAGGTTACCATTCATTCATTTTCCCTCCTCTAGTATCCCCATGCTGTCGGCAAGAACACCCTGCTGATCGCTGGCCTTCAGGCCAGAAACAATGCCAGAGTGGTTTTCAGCGGCTCTCTGGACTTCTTTAGCGATGCATTCTTTAACTCTGCTGTGCAGAAAGCCACGCCTGGCTCCGAGAGGTAGGCCTCACTGTTCTTCACATTCCTGTTTGACACGATTACAGCTTCTAGTCCCTAACTCAAAACTATCATCAGTGACTTCCTGCTGACTTTCAGTCTAATTGTCAGTTGATGTGTCTCGCCAGGTAAACAGGTGTTGTGTCATAAGTTGTTCTTCCTCAGTCTTAAGATGGTTTTGTTCAATGTCTTATCAGACCATTAATGTTGCTCTGATCCTCCACTTGTGTGCATTGTAAGACAGTATTTTCTAATGAGGGTTTTCTTTAAATTCAGGCAAATTTAGTTTTTGGAATGGTTTGTTATTATATTTTAAAACATTTGTCGTTAACCTGTAATATGTGTGACAGTATTGACAGTTGCTTATTCTTTCATGTAGTATTGGTTGATTTGTATTGACTGCTGATGTATTTTGCAGATCAGTATTTTGAAATTTACACCTAGGCATGTTTGAAACCTCTCAAATATAACCAAGGAAGTAAAGAGTGGAAAATAGATTGTTTTATCTTCTCACTGAAAAAAAGGAGAACATTGATCATTTGATAAAAATTCAGAATAGTACAGATTTCATGCTACTGTGGTTGAAGCCCTCCTCTCCTTGTTGTTGTCCTTGTTAGGTATGAGCAAACAGGGAACATGGAGCTGGCTGAGGCTCTGTCCCGTTGGGTGTTTAAGGAGGCCGGTGTACTCAGGGTGGGAGCTGTTACCCATCATACAGTGGGAGAGATCAGTCCCCCTGCAGCGTACACCATCATTGACCTTGTGGTGAGTTTATATCGTCAGTGATATTTTTGCACAGTCCTCATTCTGGAGGCTTATTATAGCCGGAGTAAGGAGGTGTATATTTGTACTTTATACCTAAATCATTGTAAACCCTTCCCATGCAGGAGTACAGCATCGTGGTTGAGATGTTGACCGAGGGCCGCTGGGTTCCCTTTGACGGAGAGGACATTCAGCTCGAGTTTGTGAGGATCGATCCCTTCGTCAGGACTTACCTCAAGAAAAATGGTATTTTAGCTCACAGAACCCACTGAGCTTAGTATGAAATCTTTACAACCAAAATGTATTTCCTAGGATCTGAGTTTCAAACATCTTCACTGTCATTATTTGTATCCATTAAATACTGTGTTGCTTTTTGCTAGGTGGTAAATACACCATCCAGTTCACGTTGCCTGATGTATATGGAGTCTTCCAGTTCAAGGTGGACTACAACCGACTGGGATACACACACCTCTACTCCTCCACCCAGGCAAGTTAATCAGACAGTCCACTTCACCTGAACATACACAAAACAACAGTATGGTTACTCATGGGAAATCTCCTTGCATGTAAATAGACAAATTAATTGCTTATTTTAAATTTGTTGATTAAATGGACATTTTGAATGGGAAAAGGTATTGATGGCAAATAAAACGACCAGTCGTACAATCTTCTAAAATCTGGGTGTGTTATCTGAAAGGGTTCCTTGTTGATGGTACATCCATGCTCAAATGTATGTTTTGGCTAACTTCTACATTTGATTCTTTACGACAGGTATCAGTGCGTCCACTGCAGCACACTCAGTACGAGCGCTTCATCCCCTCAGCCTTCCCATACTACGCCAGCGTCTTCTCCATGATGATTGGCCTCTTCGTCTTCAGCATAGTCTTCCTGCACATGAAAGAGAAGGAGAAATCAGACTAATGCAGAGAAACCATGGGGGAAGGGGAAAAAACGAGATTACATATTTGAACATGTGGTGTGAAGAATTGAAATTGAATGTCTTGGTGGCTTGAATCCTCACACAGGGACTTGGACTGCAGTCCTTTGTTAAAAATACAGTTTCTGTTCACTTGTTGGAGCTCTCTCCTAGAGGCAAAAGGGGATCCTTTTTTCTATTTTTTTTTTTTTTTTCTTTCTGCTTTGACCCATTATATGTTCAGAAGTCAGTCAGTGTTTGAATAAAGTTGCTTTACATTAGGATTAGCTCCAAAGTAGAGCACTTGCCTCAGAACAGAAGTCCATATTAAAATTTGACCAACATTTTCTCAGACAGGAAATATTATTGTGGTAACTACATGCACTGAATATGCCCACTTTTTTTTTTTTGATATGACTTTTTATGTGTTTCCAAAAAATGCTGGAGTCATCTTAATAAAATGCTGACATTCCACTCAGTAGAAACCCCTGCCTTTTCTATGACTCTGTATAATTGTGTTATTTTCCCAATGAGCTCTTGACTTAAAAGTTTATATAGTTTTGATATTGCCAGGGTTTGCATAATGTTTATAGTGATATGCTGCAATGGGAACTGGATCGTTGGTACATAGACTATCTACCCCATAATTAATTTCAAAATACACTTAGATCTACATATTCTTTGTGAAAAAGGTACAGTTTATACAGGGTGAGTTAATTTATTCCACTTGCTACTTCTGAGAAGCTACCAGTCAAATTTATAAATTAATCCACTTTACTGTGTCGTGTCGTACTGAAGTAGATTAGCGTGAACTCATTCCAAAAATCTCAAGTTTCAACTTTTATTTGTCACATGTAAGAAAACACATGGTCAACGGTACAGTAAAAGTGTTGGAAGAGAAAGCTCAGCAATGCAATTAGAGCAAAGTCAGGGAATATAAAGTGATAAAAATAAGATCTTTTATATAAAGGAGACGAATAAATAAAAAACAAATGCAATACTAAATACATTAGAGCATGCAAGTGTAAAACCTAAGTTACAAGTGTATACTGTGTAAGTCTTTATAGAGGTGAGTACAGAAACCAGTGCAAACAGCCAGCTAGCAGATTTGTAGAGGATATAAATATAGATAGAATATTTATTTTAAGTAGCTCAAGATAAAACACGAGTCTTGCACATGCGCCGTATTTGAGTTATTTCATACAATTCAAATCAACCATTATTTAATGGGGTATTGTTTTTTATTTTATTTAATGAGCAGAAAGTTCAGTTTCCTCACTCCTCCCCACGCAAGCGCACTGAGTCCACCAGTGACGTCACCTGCTCATTTCCAGAGCATTTAGGTCAGTAAGACAAAAAAGTTTGATGTATTTAGCTTTATTGGTAAATACGTTTAAGGACAACACAAAGTATGTATCGATAGCTGAGCTGAGAGCTGGAAACCACAGTGAGACCATGGTCCTGGTGAAGTTAGCCGCAGGAGGAATGTGAAAGTAGCCGCCCCCCCCCAGCTTCATTAGCGCTGAAAAGTCTGGTGGCTACAGCTGCTAGCTAACCGGATCCCACAGGACCGGCTGACAGAGGTCGACTCATCCCGCTGCCTCACAGGCGTTTACATGGCCGCTGCGACATAGTGGTTCCGATTAAACACACACAACAACTCCGTGTTTACAGCTGTCAACCTCAGCTCTGTCGTGGCTCGGCTGCTTCTGACCATGGTAGCTAGCTAACGAGGGCGGTGTTAGCGTTAGCAAAACAAGAGCGGGTCTGTGGCAGTCAGCTGACAACACGCCAGTGATGGATCAGCTCAAAGTGAAGGACCGCATTCTGGAAAACATCTCCCTGTCCGTGAAGAAGGTAAGCGGAGTTTATTCATCTGATCTGAAGCAGTGGAGCTAACGCCAGATCTATTGTCTGCTAAACAGGGAAACTTTCAGGGGGGGTGGGGGGGGGTCACTTCCAGCTCACTGACATGGAAGGGCCTTGCCCTCAGTGATGGAATCAAACACGCACTGAATCCCCTGATATTTCCCGATCACCTTCATGTGTTACTGCCTCTGTTGTCATGTAGCTTCAGTTGTGATCACTGGTAACATCAGTGGAGCTGCTGTTGGTCCACTGCGGCATGTGTTGTGTTGTAAACACACCTGCACCTGCGTGTACTACTCACACGTTACAACACAAAGGTTACCTCCTTGATCTTTGCTCAAATTTCCATCCGTTATGAAATACATGATAAAGAATCGTTTGACCTGTAATGTCTGGCATTATGAAATTAATTATACTATAACCTGATAGAGATCACAGCATCTTCTTCCTCATCTACCTGCTTGTTTGCAAATTCTGTTTTCAAATCTTAGTTTCCATGCATGTCCTTATAGGATATATTGATCATGTATCTTCCCGATTCAAACCCTCCTGCTCCATGATCACGATAATGATTACATTAGAAGGGCCCATCGTTGTACTCTAGTGCTGTAAGCTCAGCAGTACTGTGTCTTAAATCCACATTTGTCTAATTAGTTTTTAGTTCATCAGTTCCTCTCTTATTGTAGTGGCAAAGAGTGAAGTGATGAAGAAGGGGAGTGTGTGTCAAACCTTCAAGAAAGTGTTCAGTGTTTACCTCAGACAAACATTGCATACTCAAACGGTTCCAGTCCACTAAACTGTCTGTGTAGTCCGTTCAGAATGGAAAACAATACTACTGTAGTAGGTTTTGTGTTGCTTTTACCAAAAATACTGAGACTGAGTTTGAAATGAGATAATCACTACAAAAAGCTAAAAGTGGCACATTTTGATCATTAATTAAATTCACATCAGATCAACAATATTGGAATTGTAGACCTTTTTGATTAGAACCTTTTTATCCCATATGTCTATATTCAATACTGACAAGTCCAATACAATATATTAGTATTAGAATAATTTTTCTCCCTAAGCTTTGCCACCCAAATTCCATATGGGCTTAGCTGTTCTTTTACCACATTATCCTCCATTTTAGGCGACCAGAAAAGCTTGAAAATACCTTTGCTCCTCAAGTCTCGAACCCAAAGACTTCAGCAGCATGTTTCCTGTGCTGCCGCCAGCTGCACTTACTTGCTTAACAGGTTTTTGCATTAATTCTGGACTTCAGCAGTACAATTGAAATTCAAGGAGTACAGGCAAATTGGAATCACAGCAGTAAAACACCTACTTGTTTGGAATTAGGTCAAGAACATTCCACTACTTGGCCCTAAATTCCTTTGTTACTTTGACTTGAAGTTTCACTTTAGGATAATTGTCCTGCTGCACTCTCCTGAACCTTAGAGACAATGTTTAAAAAGGGTTACAGTTACTCCAGTGTTGTGAAGCTGAACACCATGATGCATGCTTGATCAGTTATTAATATTGTTTGTAGCTGTTGTTTTGTTTCATGTAAGGTTTGCTTGAGTAGTTGCAGCCGTGCATTTATGCAATAACCATCATTACTTTTGTTATCAACAATATATACGTTCTGCCGATCAATGCATTTAGGCCAGCCCATGACAAACCACCCCCAATGAATATAATTTTGAAAATGTATCTTGTTATCATAACTTTTCATTTTAATTCATGTATTGAAAAGAGAATTGTAACTTTGTAACTACAATAGAAGATGATTTACCTTGCTTTTACCAAAACCAGCAGAACAGAAATCATGTCCCTCTACAGTTGCAGAGTTACTTTGCGGCCTGTGAAGATGAGACTCCTGCGATACGGAATCACGACCGGGTCCTGCAGCGCCTGTGTGAACACCTGGACCATGCTCTGCTGTATGGGTAAGAGGCTTATTGACAGTAAATTGCAAACTGTAAAGAGGGAAGGTGCATAGTGCACATAATAATCTGATTTGTTTTTATTCATTGTACAAAAAGTCCTTTTATAGATCATATCATTATTGCCTTTCTAACGTTTGTTGAAGTCTCATGTCACGACACATGCATTTTGCCTGATTTGACAGTGTTGAGAATCAAGCTACATGTAATTGATCAAGCTTTCGTGATTTGATGATTTTAGCTCTGGTACCATCACTCCACTCCCCTCTCTTCCTCAGACACGTTTGATATCATTGACTGTTTTCAACATTGCAGGCTTCAGGACATCTCCTTAGGCTACTGGGTCCTCGTCCTTCACTTCACCCGGAGAGAGGCTGTCCGCCAGATAGATGAGCTTCAACACATAGCAACCAACGTTGGTCGAAGTGAGACATCTCTCTCCCACAGTCAAACTCACACATTCAGTCATTAAGCAGTGGGAATATACTGTCTGTGTTCTCTATTCTGTTCAGGTCGTGCATGGTTATATCTGGCACTGAGTGAGAGCTCTTTAGAGAGCTATCTGCGTCTCTTCCAGGAGAACCAAGGTTTACTACAAAAGTATTATTTCAAGTAAGTCATCCAGCAATCCTTGACTACATGATGTATATACATGAAGATGATCAAACCTTAAACAATTCCAGGCATTGCTTTCTTTATCTTTTATCCTAAAAAACAAATTGATATAAAGTTACATTTTTCATCATAATTTTTTTAACACTGCTTATGTATTTTTGTGTTAAACAAAGCCGTTTCAGAGATGAACTGTGGGAAAAACCCGGAGAATTTGCTCGGGAGTTTACCCGCATTTCACACATGCACAACACAGCAAGAGGTTCTCTGCACAGACTCGTTCACAGCAGTAACTTCCTTTTTAAAATCCTCTGCTTTATTCAAAAGAGAGGAGGAGCAGCCTGGTGGATCAGGCAGAGGCAGGAAGTGACGTAATAACTCCACTGCAGAGATCACATGATTTTCTTTACAACACACAGACACCGGCATCAGTTCTTCTCACCACAAACTCTAGGCACGTCTTTGTTGGTGTCTTCAATGTGTGTGTCAGTGCTTTTTCACCGGGAGATATTTGTTTTTTATTTTTTGCGTCCGTCGAGTGTCAGTAGCGCCATCAACCCTCCCCATCACTCACAGCAAATCCAGCAGGAAGCCCCTGCTGTGGTCATGTAGAGAAATTCTGCAGAAACTGATGAACGTCTCACTCTGACATTTGTGATCACATATGCACTGTCTCCAGAGAAAATACAGAGGATCTGATTTCAGTGCATGTCTCAGAGAAGCTTAGAATTTGCTCACATAACCTCAACTACTTTCCTTTCCTGCTAGGAACGCACTGGTTTGCAGTCATGACCACCTCACTCTCTTCCTCACGCTGGTCTCCGGCCTGGAGTTCATTCGCTTTGATCTGGAGCTGGTTAGCATCACTTTCATTACACTATAAATACAGAGGTTTAACATCAGCAGCATGTCAGTAACGTTGTTATTTTGTCCTGCTGGGTCAGGATGTGCCCTATCTGGATGTGGCCCCTTACATGCCAGAATACTACAAACCCTACAACCTGCTAGACTTTGAGGAACGGCTGCCCAGTTCAGACAGCTTGTCCCTGCACTCCTTTACATCGCTCACCTCCACCAACCTGGAGTGGGATGACAGTGCCATAGCCCCATCCAGTGAAGGTAAGGTGCTCTAGGATTTTCTGACGACGAGACATACCCATAACTCCCTCCTAATTGGCTCCCATGCATCACTTAATCAGAAGTAATTGTCTTTTTTAGAGGTGACACACAGACTTAACTGGTTTGAGATCAATTTGGGTTTGAAAAGGCTCATGAAAGGCAGTGTTACACCTCTTAAAATTTGCCCATCAAATATCTAGTGTAACCTCATGTTACTTTGCTGCTAAACTCCTACTCAGGGAATGGCCACCTTTAAATATGAACTCCTACCAGACTACACCATAAACTTAAAATTACAGTCACATGCTTTGGCACCAGTTCATACAGTGATGTCAAGCTAATGGCATTTGAAGCAGAAGTTGGATTGAAACTTTGCAGACTCTCGTGACTCATGACACCTAAGAGCATTTCATCAAGTGGATCATGTGGCATTTAGAGACCTTTGGTTACATAACCCTCTCTTTGGTGTGATTGCAGTGGGCCAGTGAATGCTTTCCCAATCACTCTTCACAAATTACTGAGTCAGTTCCCCTCTTTTAGTTCCCACTTGTCTCTTTCTCCATTGATTCAGTTATTTTGAAAACCACATGTCATGTTTTTTCATGTTTCAGTCTTCTCTCTCTACTACATCTATCTAATGCTGAGTGTTATCCCTCCTTTTTTTAGATTATGATTTTGGTGACATCTTCCCCGTGTTGCCGTCAATGCAAAGTGCAGACTGGGAAGGTGGGACATTGGTCAACCCCTTCATCCTTCATACCCTCCCTTCCTGTTCTTTTTGCATGGCATTTCCACAGCTTGTGCTTAATTTAATGCTTGGTCCTTTAGCCTGTAATAAGAAATGGTAATGGTAAAAAAGCTCACTGATATAAAATACTGCTGATCTGAGGACATGAAAGCTAGACTTGCTTGAAAGGGCCTTATATTTGGGAATATGGATTCAACTGTAAAGGATTGGTGTTTCAGTGTTTCCTATTAACTATCTAGACCATCGCACCCTGTCAGATTGAATTGTTTCATAATGAACCAAAACATTTGACACTTCTAATAATAACATAAACGATCTCTAGCTTGGTGTGGAATTTGCACTGATGTATGCCGCTTGCTTTCTCGCACTGTCGAGCTACCGTATGCTTCTGCTATGGTCCATAATGTTTTTACCATCCATGAAGACAGTCAGACCTAAAAGTTCCAGCTGCAACTGGTTTCAGATACAATTCAGTTCTCTCTCTCATGCGAGAAAGTCTTTCACTCTTTGACAATGTACCTCATTCTGAATCTGTTGCACATGAGAGGGACTTTTGTGATATGCACCAACAGCGCACTAACAGACCTCTTTTAAACATACCTGAATGTTGATTCTCATCCATTTTCATCAAACCTTTTGATAATTTAATGTGTGGACACAAGTAATTGAACAGAGATAAAAAGGTGGCACTTTTCATGTTAAGTTTACTGGTAAGTTTGCTTTTTCCTGGGAAGTGTTGGGTGGGCACATGGGAACTGTTCTGTCATGCTCTGCATGTGTTACTCATTTGGGGAACGATCCTAATGCTCACTTGGCTTCTTTATTCACTACAGCAAAATAAATACCTGACGTATATGGTACTCACCTTGTCCAGTCTATCTCCAGTACACTGTGTGTATTTGCCTGTCTGGTGTGATGTTGTTGTAACCCCTCTTCCTGTATGATATGTGGCACTAGCCTAGGTTAAGCTCCACTGTTGGGTTGAGGTTAAACTCAATAAATAGTTGCTCAAGGTTGAAAGTAAAAATGTCTGTGTATTACTACAGCATCTGTTTGCAGTAAGCTGCATACACAATGTGTACATGTTTGTTGTCTTTATAGATTATTTAATTATTCATGCTATTTATAGTATTCTTTGCTTGAATGAACAAAATGTTCATTTAAAATTAAGTCAATTTTCCAGGATGTGAGATGATCCTTACATCTTGTCTTACAATGACTAGTTTGTCCTTAACCTGGCTGAGGACATAACTGTCAAAAGCTTTCTAGTGACTTAGTCTATATGTACATTGCATTTAGTCCATTTTCTAATGCATGACCCACCTGTTTCACATCAGTAGAGTTTGACCTCGGCCTGTGCCACTGCAAAGAAAGCTGCTGCCTGTGTACCGACTTGATATCTTAAGCATTGGATTTGGTTCCTCTCTGACCCTCTCGCCTAAGAACGCTGCAACCCCTAACATTTGTGTGCGATGCTGACGAAGGAAAACGCAAAGTTTTTGTGAAATTGTCTCGCTGGTCAACTCTATAGTACTGATAAAACTAAATACATGTTTACAAATTTATGAATAGAACTAACTGTGCTTTAAATGACCATTTCAAGCAAAACCTTGTAATGTCAACAGTTGCAGCTCCACTTACCAGCGAGACAGCACGAAAACTTAAGTGTTTTACCTTGAATATATAGACTGTTTATTATTGTTGGTAACAGCTGATTTTTTATTAAGTTAATGTTTATTTGTTGCTTTTAATGATAGAGGGTGATCTGACCGACCAGGCCAGCTGCCCACGATCCAGTGGATCTGATCCCCAAACAGTCATTAGCGACACAGTGGTGCTTTCTGTCAGCTCTGTGAAGGTGAAGGTAGCAGCTCATCCTCCTCCACACAGCCCCACATCCAGACACAACCCCTTCAACGAGGACTCAGACACCAACACCTCAGCCGACGTCACGCCAGTTCACATAGTGAGCCGCCATAACAGCATCACGGCCGGAGATGACCCAGAGTACACCAGCAATGAGCTCGAGGTCATCAGGTACAGTAGCTACAGATTTATTAGTGAGCTCACATGTTAGCTTGGTTTTAGTAAAGAGGAAAAATGCAGCTAAGTAATGTTTTTATTCCAGGATGGCCAGACGAAGGAAACCAGCCAAGAAACGTCGAGGGAGGGGCTCCACAGATTCCAGCACCAGCATCCACAACTCTGTCTCTTCTGACCTCATGGAATTTGAGGCCTCGGAGGATGTGGATTCATTAAATTACACTTTGATGCATCTGGATGGTGAAGGAGAGTTGAGGAGAAGCAGGGTGGGATCAGAGAGAGTTGATGAGGGTGATGAGGACGGGATAGAAGGCCTCCTGCGCCTGCCAGAGATGACAGACACCTCCATGGACACCGTGGGCCAGCCCCTCCATGACGTTATGGAGCGGCTTAATGGGGCTCTGGATAGGGAGGCACCCTGGGAGCACCTGGAGGAAGAGGAGGAGAAAAATGGCTGTGACTGGGGCCCTGAGACCCCTGCACAGCAGCCCTTTCGAGAGGACTCAGGGGGCGAGCCACCTGACCCGGTACCAGGAGAGACTCTTGCCACAAGCCTCAACTTCCTGCAGGCCTCTCCTTCACAGACAGACATATGCTGCTTTACCGCCAACAGTCCAGACTCTGCTTCCACAGGTGGTGGCCACCATGACTCTACAGAGCATAGCCAGCCACAGACTCTTTCAGGTTGCCATAAAGATGAAGGAGAGGCAAAAGCGCCAACAGGACAAGAGCCTGACATAAAGGAAGAGGAGAAGGAAAATGTACAAGAAGAAGAAATGGCCAATAATTCATTTAATGTGCAAACACAACAACGGCTACAAGAGGAGGAGCTTAGTCCCTTAGAGAGTTCTCACCCTGCGGAGTTTAGGTATGAAGCTTCTTCCAAATGAGCTGTTAGTGTTGCAATGTTATCCAGTGTGTCTAATGTTCTTCATTGTTCTTCATCAGGGTGGACAACAATCACTTGCTTCTGTTGATGATCCATGTATTCCGAGAGAATGAGGAGCAGCTCTTCAAGGTGAAGGCAGGCACAGATTTTTATTTTTACTCATTTTGAAAGGAATTATCATTCTTTAGGGATGTGAAAGTGCACAGCATGCATTTGAATGGCCAGCTTTAAAATGAATAGTTGAATGACAAATTTAAGTATAACAGCACAGTGTTGACATCAATTTTTAGCATGACTGTTTAAATGAAACTGTCTTTATAAATTTTGCTCTTTCTCACATGGTCTAACCAGTTTTGCTGTCACACTTGTTTTGACATCAAAGTGGTTTGGAGGCTGTTGCTCAGTGGAAGTGTTGCAAGGCTCAGTTTACAATTCCCGTTTCACAGCTTTTACTCAAGCAATCATTTCCGTTTGGCATTAAGTAAAAACCACTATTCACACTTTTTCACAAAACTGTAAACAAAGATGCAGATGTAACTAGTGTTATAAAAATTACACTGGTTTGTGATACATGATGAAAACCAAGATCGGCTGTTCTCTAAAACAACAGTCTCTTATATATGTAGCAGCATGCTATACTGTAGAATCCAGTTTCCATAACCCATCAAAAATGAACAAGAACAGTTTGAGATGGATAAACATATACGTTTCCAAATCTTTATCATTGTGTTTTCAGATGTTGAGGATGAGTACAGGCCACATGGAGGGGGACCTGCAGCCCCTTTACCTGCTCCTCACTGACTGTTACATCTACCTGCTACGGAAGGGTGAGTGGCTGGACCCAGAATGCATCGGCGTTGTTTGGTTATACTATTGAAGTGTCCATTCTAAACATGTCTGTTTGGAATGAGCTGTTTGTTTGGCTTGTCGTCAGTGCTGGTTGCAGCTTTCTTTCTGAAACTGGCAAAGTTACGTGCAGTAATTAAGCCGCAGAAAGTAATGCTGCTCCACCAGTGCTGCAAAAAGAGCTGTTCTCCTGTTTATTCAAAGTTCAAAGTACAGAGAACCCTGAACTGGAGAATCAGCTGTTGTTATGAACGCACTGTTGTGATCTACTCCGTCTCTTACGTTGAGGTCCAGTCACCGCTGCTACAGAGAACTGGTCACCTGTTTTTCAGTTTATTAATATTGAACATATTGCATGACCAAATCACACCAAAATCGACAGTGCACTTCTTCATGCACCTAACAATACATGTGTGATAAGATGAAAGTTAAGCGATTTCTGGAATTATTAGATGGATAGGGTGGAACAGGCCAGGTCTCAAGTTCAGACATATGGATTTGTTTTCTTCATAGAATAAAATGGTGTCTAAAACTGTCTACCTTTACAAGCAACCCAGATAATTTCTATTTCTCTAAGCTCCCAGCAGGTCTGAGATGACGTATTGAGATAGTTATACATTAGTCCGATAAGATGTACGCTTTGTGAGCTGTTCTACAGAAGGCTGCTCCAATGGCTAAAAATACATTTCATTGATTTTGGTCACAGGTGCTGCAGAGAAACCCTACACAGTAGAAGAAGCTGTTTCTTACAATGAGGTGGACTATCTTTCAGTAAGTGTCCTGCACAACAAAGGTTTATCATATTCTCATGTTTGTCGAGGCCTCAAGCTGTTTGTGTGATCTATGGAGAGTTAACTACATGATATTCATGAAGTGATGTAACAGAGCACATAATTAGTGACGTGTCTAATTTAGTGGTTGTAATGTTGTGTTCCTGAAGGTGGGCCTTGACCAACAGACGGTGACAGTGGTTTGCACCAACAGACGAAGAAAATTCCTTTTGGACACAGCTGATTCCTCACTGACGATGTGAGTTTCCCTTTATATCATTGTCATATGTTTCCTAAGACTAATTACTATATCAGACACATTAAGGTTATTGTACTATTCAGAGCAGCCAATATTCATTTCCACCTGTCTTCAATATGTCTCTGTGATAAAGGCTCAACTGTCTGAGTCCCTGTGTAAAGAGGCAGAGTGCACATAAAATCTCAACTACTCATGTGTGCAGCTGTGGTCTTATGCGTCAGGAATCTAGTGACCTACAATCAACCTTGAACCTAGTCTATTGCAATGATAAGAGGGTGTTTAATGTTATTTATGTACTTTAGTTGAGCAAGACCATTGACTAATAGAGCTATACAGGGTGCATCATAGGGCTGGGTGATATGACTTCAAATCAATATCGCTATTATTTCTAACTTATACCTACATTATTATTAATGTGGCAGATGAACTGCGTGTGTGCGAAAGTTGGACTTATTTTCAATGTGTTTAAAGATGTGACGTTACAAGAACGGGTCAAACTACTTCATCCAGTTGATCTTTCTTCTTAAATACAGCTGGTTCCTATCAATTCTCAAGTCAGCCATGGTGAAGGGCTGTCGTGAGCCACCTTACCCCTCCGTGCTGACTGATGCTACCATGGAAAAACTGGCTCTCACTAAGTTTGTCTCCCAGGAATCTCACTGTGAGGTAAAGAAATGTTGAACTCCATCATAGGTCTGGTCTTAGGGAGACAAAGCCAAGACATTTGTAGCATGAGTTTGTTTTATCTGATCAGATGAATGAAAATTACATAGCAATGTAGTTTACCCACCAACTATGTCACCATGCAACAGTTACATAACTTTTCAACAGGAAAAGCTGTGGAACCTGATTTGGAAGTTATGTAAATTGAACACGCCATGCAAAACACTGTTATAGTAATTTAATTTATATTTTCTTATCCATCAAGAAAGTGCCTGGCTAAAAACATTGTGTAACCTCTGCATGTAACTAATGCTGATAATTATACTTTGAAAAATCCTAACTATTTTAGTATTTCTGTAGCTCTATAAATGTTTAATTGTCCCTGCTTTTCCACTCTGATCTTGAGCTCTAATAAGTGAACACTTGCCTGCATTTCCAGGTAACAGAGGTGTCTATCCAACTCTATTCACTGGTCCACTGGGAGGATCCTATGGACATGACTATGTCTCCCCAAGGTGGCCCCCCGAGCTCTAGAGGCCCTTCCAGTACCAAGGAGGGGACTGTCCAGTACCGGTCTGGAAACACTTACCTGGGCAAAGAGCTGTGGAAAAGCTGCTACCTTGTGCTCAGGTATGAGCAGCTCAAACATATTGTTTCCCTTTTCCACTGGCATTAATAGGTTATTCTAAATATACATTTGTTTGTTTCAACACTTCCTACTAGGCACATGACATTACAATATGTTTCAGCTTTCACTTTCTTTCACAAAAAACATTATTTTCACATCCTGTCGTAATATTTATGGTATTTCAGTCTCCTCACAGGTTTTCTGCACTCCTCACAAAACCTGTGAGGAGTGCAGTGTATGATCTTCAGTTCCAAACGCCCTCACTTCACACTTTTGCTTTAGTGAAAGATGCGAAACACATTGGATGTAAATATTTCCTTGAGGTTGTCCCTCTTCTCAGCGTCTGCCACTTTCACACATGCTGAAAGCTTGATCTCCATTTTGTGGGTGTAGAGCAAATCAATCCTGCAGGCTTCTAACCAGCATTACACACTGTTTAATATATAATACAGGGAAGGGACTGCTCTCTTGTCTATTACAATCATTTTAGTCTAAAAATAG
Organism: Limanda limanda; assembly: GCF_963576545.1. Classification (NCBI taxonomy): domain Eukaryota; kingdom Metazoa; phylum Chordata; class Actinopteri; order Pleuronectiformes; family Pleuronectidae; genus Limanda; species Limanda limanda. The sequence continues at coordinate 21,817,514 of NC_083642.1, forward strand.
TTCCCAAAAAAAGCCTTAAATAAATTTAAATGTTCTGCACTAGGACATAAATATGTTTAGGTAGGTCTTTATGTTACCGTTCATTCAATGCCTCCTCCATCATGCTTCAATTTTAAGAGAATTATTTTGGTGACTGTATAATATGTCATGTCTCTACTCAATGTTCTCTCTCATTGATGACAGATTATGTTATTAAAAGTCTTATACTGAACTATTTGAAACCTACATAGCCCCTTTAATAATACATTAAAATTAAGGTGCTAATGATTTGATTAGAACATAATTGTATTATTAGTTGTTTTTTTTTGGAGAAATTAATAAGCCCCAACAAGACTAAAATGTTTTGAAACAAGTGGTCAAGCTTTTGTGGTATTATCAATATTATATAATTTTTTTGTATCTAATTATGCAATATAATGAGCTTCTAATTAGATGAATATAAACAATAGTCCACTTTTCTTGCAGCAAAGGGATTCTTTACCTGTATGCAGAGAGAACAGATGGGATACCTCAGCTGTCCGTCACTATGGGGTAAGTTTGAAGAGTCTGAAAGGTGATACAGGAGATGGTGAAGTGATTGAGTATGTTACTGTTCAAAAGCAGTAAACAGAACTGTGTTCACTGATTAGCACTAGTATATCTTCATGCTCATTGCTCCCCCCTTCTTATTACTCTACAGAGGAGAGCATTGTGGTGGCTGCCGGCGCTCAAACAGCACAGAGCGTCCCCATGCATTCCAGGTCATCCTGACAGAGCGCCCGCCGCTGGAGCTCAGCGCCAACAACGAGCAGGACATGGCCGACTGGATGCAGCTGCTCTGCCAGTCCGTCTCTAAAGGGGTAAGGAGAGAGTCACACAATGCACTCGTTGCATATACATCTCAGTGTTTTTAGAGAGACATGGAGATAGTGGTGGTAGTCTGTCTGTTCAGCACAACTTCAAACTAAAAGTATTTAATGTTGTGCAGTATGTACAAGCTGTAAGGCTAAACACATTCCACCCCTCAGTCACATGTTGTGTGCTTACTCTCACTTCAGCAGTTACAGATGAAGCATGTCTTTGTACTTTTTCCTGGAGGCATGCAAACATGTGAACTTAATGCATGTTTTCCTCACACTACAATAATTCAAACATGCTGAAACAGTGCAAGTTTTCTTGTGACAATAATAATAAGCAAAGCTCTCATTGTGGTATCCCACACATTCGTGTTTTCAACTGAAATGGGAAGCCCCTCTAAGTCCAGTTGGATTGGCTTTTCTTCCAGCTGTCAACAGGAAGTGGCCATGGATAAACGCGCATGGTCAAATAATCCCTGTGGGGATTCTCTGTGCTGGATCATTTGTTTGAATCATCAGTTACAGATCCTGCTGATCTTCATTGTTTGCCGGGATCATCGGGTTTTTGCTTTTGTGCATCTCAATGTGTATTGATCTAAGCTGCATTCAAATGAGCATGGTCCTGTTAAACTACAACCATGTTATCTCCAGGTCATCCCTCAGGGTGTGGCTCCCACCCCGTGTATCCCATGCTGCCTGGTGGTGACAGACACCAAGCTGCTAACTTGCCATCAGGACTGTCAGACCAGCTTCTTCCGTTCTCTGGGCAGCGCCGATGTTTGTGATGTCACCACTGTTAACCTGGAGGCCGACAAGGAGTACTGTGTCATAGTGAGTGATGATTTGTTCAGCGCCTCCTGGTGTTGGATTATATGGCTTTAGAGTTTATATTTACATTTTTTTGTGTGATCTCCATGTCATACCACCAACACAGTTATTTAAAGGGTTAGTTCACCCAAAAACGAAAATTCACTCATTATCTTCTCACCACTATGATGGAGAGGTGGGTGAAGTGTTTGAGACCATAAAACCATAAAACACTTTTGGAGTTAGAGGTTAACAGTGTTGCAGCCAAAACCAATACAATTAAAGTAAATGGTGAACTCTTTTTCAAACGTATAAAGTAGTGGTGAGTAGGTAATGAGTGGATTTTCATTTTTCCGTGAACTATCCCTTTAATTCTGTTTTTCTGAAATGTGAAATTGATCAGGATAAACATAGTTATCAACATATAAAACCAGGGTTGCGTTTTAAACAATCACACATCAGGTTAAATGATAGTGAATTAAACTGATCTGTTCTAGACGAAAGAGCACATCTATGAGTTTATGTAAAGTATTTCCAGTCAAATAAGGGGCCCAACACTCATTGCAATATACATGACACTACACTTGGTACTGAACAAGCTGTAAACTGAACTCTGGTATCATTGGTTTTCGATGATCATGTGTCTCTGATGGGTTTAACAGGATTTTCCTGACTGTTATTATAATCTGCCCAAGTGATTTTAGTCAGTGTTTGAGCTTGATTAATAGAAAACTAGGCTTATGAGTTCTCTACTGCTCTGGATAGAAAATCATACTGTATAGGTCTGAATACTGTAACACGTTTTTTATCTTGTGTTAAGGCCTTTAATGTAAACTTGTCCCTCTGTTTTTTCGCCAGGAGTTTGCAACAGATCGAACCCAGTTCCTCCCTCCATGGGTCTTGTACTTCAGCGGCTGTGAAGAGAGAGATCGGCTGCTGGAGGCGTTGAACAAGACGTGGAAAGACATTTACCAGGTCAGAACACACTGTAGACTGCCATTGTCACATGGGCTTAACGGGAAAATACAGTAATATAGCAAGAACTGCAATATGAACTGTTCCAGAATATCAGCAAATACAATCTTAAATCCAACAACTACTTGCACTGGTTGACCCCTCATGAATTTCCCCACTCTACACAGGTTGACCTTCCCCACAGAGAGGTGTCTGACCCGTCAGTGCAGAAGCGATGCAGCGAGGCCCTTGCCCTGATGAAGAGCGCCTGGCAGAGAGCAGACAGTCTGGCCCGAGGCAGAGCCCAGCGTGAACCCTGGTGCTGACTGACACACGTGCACACATAGAGCTTACCTTTGGGTAACCACTGAAACACACTGGTAGACTTAACAAACCAGTCAGGTGACGATGAAGTGTTTATATCAGAGAAACCTCCTGCATAAGTACCAATGCATATGGCACATCACATCGCAAAGATGTGCAGCTGTGAGACTTCCTCCCTTGAAATGAAATGAATGAACCTCTGGTAGAGTGACAGTGTTTTTCATTTCATTCTGTTGATACATTACTGTTATTCATCTATCAGAGGTTCTTCAGACATAGCAGCAATGTAGGAAGAAATATGAGGAATGAAGGAAAAGTTTGGTATCACATGATGTGATTTACATATATGAGAAAAGCACTGAAGGAAATGGTGATATACTAATGTACAATGCACATAGAGTAGCTGTGTCATTGTAAGAAATTTTAACCGATTTTCAATACATCTTGCACTCAGATGTAGCCTGCTGAATTAAGTCATTTTGACAATTGAGAGTTTTGTCTCAATATTAAATTTACTTATTCGACCCTTGACTTACGTCAGTAAAAAACTACACGTATAAACACGTACGTTGAATATGGAGAAAGATGAAAGATCCGTTACCAGTTTCTCTGCACAGCGAATTAAGAAAATCATTAATGATTTATTTATTAAAAAAAAGCTGGATGTTTCTTATTATATACTTATAATAATAATATATGTATCAAGAAAGCCATATATGAAGGGTATGTCGTTGCTCTTTTGGGATGTGGAGAAATGCACACTCCTTGCCTTGCAAACACACACACAATCCATATGTACCGTCTCGTCTCGCACAACCCACAACTGTGGGATGATGACTCCTGGTTAGCAGAGTTACTGTACAAGATGTTACACTGCACCCTGACTGTGGAGTCATTATAGATCAACTGTACATGTCAATGCATAATCACCGATTGTCATGTATGTGTCTTTCAGTTTGTGTGAGGACACAAACCTCTTCACTGTACATTATCCTGATAGAATGAGGATCTCAATATGAAGTATGCCTGGATATTTGCACTGCTACATGACATGTTCATTTATCTGAGATCTTGCTTTACCCCTTAAAATGTTGTCAGTCAGATAAACTATCAGGAAATGCAACAGACTTGCCTTCACCTCCCCTCTCGAGACGAGCGGAGGCTTCCATGCAGACTTGCACATTGTTTTCGCTGTTAGTCTCTTTTTTTTAATTGGTACCAATTTTAGTTTTTGTGTTATCATCAAAACGTCCTTTTCTTTCCATTTTAGAAGAAAGCGGGAACAATTGTTACAAAACGATTTGAGTGACATTATCTTAGTGTAGATTTCTGTCTGAATCAGAAGAGGTGTACTTCTCTAGCCTGGTTAAATAAGAATCACTAACCAATAAGAGCTAGAATCACAGTTGCTGTTTTGTTTTTTTACACCAGTAGTTTGTGACAGCAACATTGATTTAATCTGGCAATCTACCAGCTATAAAACACTAGATAATAGTAACTTCACTGGTCATTCTTTTACGACGTAGGACCACGTTTGAGGTTTTAAAATAATCCTCAAATAGCCTTTATACTTAGAGGAAATGCTTCACCAATAACATTATCTTATATTCCTTGTAAATTACCTAGGGAGTGGATGGTAATGTTTCTGCATGTTACAATCTGTCCTCAACACTGAGGCCTGCTGCTGGGTCAGTGCCCGTGTGTAACTGCTCTTATTACAAGACAAAGAAAAGTGTGGTTTCTTCCGCAAAGACAATTAAATTTTTTGACTGAACTGGATAATTTGGCCAAGTAGTTTCAATTGAAATAAGCACTATTATTACATTTGCCTTACACTGTACATTTGGCTGCATTACGAAACGTAAACTGTCATCATATTTTATGCTGTGATGATTGGAATAGTTGGAAACTCTGACATAATGTTCTGCCACAAATTGCATGGTCAGCTAAGTACAATACAAAAACAGAGGCATTGAGCGGTCACCAGTATCAGCCCCAAACATACAGTGTGTCTCCTACTTGCATGTTCGCACATGCAAACTTCTTTCTCTATCGCACTGTCTCTTCAAAGTCAGCATCACTCAGTGCTTTAAGCCGTTCTAAGTGCCACTTGTTCTTGCTCATCTTCTGCTCTTTTACAAAGAAATCTAATCTCAGGTGAAAAAAGGTACTTCACATCCAAAACCTTAAGAGTCACCGTGCATTTTATAAGATTGCTGCTGTTGTGTCTAATTACACATTGTTTAAAATCCATTTTTCTACTTCTGTTCCCAATGTTCCATGCAGCATTATGAATTTATTTTTGCGTGCACAGGGGAGACCATTAGGTGGAGAAGGTTTTATTTTGAAATCCTTGAATAATTCAGTGGGTTCCAAAACAGGATTTGGTCAGCTGTTTGATTGAAATCTTCTCCCTCCAGTGGATTACTGAAGGACTTTTTGACCAGGGAGAGAACAGTTTATTATCAATGATAAGCAAATCAAGTGCTTAGAGTTGTGACCTATGAAGTGTATGAAAAGAAGAACGAGTCTTTTTGAGCTGTGTTTTGAATGTAGGTCATTGCTGGCCAATGGTGGATGACATCTTTTGAATGATGCATTGTGAAAAAGACGCTTTTTTGATTTTTGTTCATAAATGTATAATGCATGTCATATTTATGTTATGTTTGGTAGTTTTATTAAATTGTAAATATAGCACTAATCAATATAACACACTGTAAAGTCCCGCTGAAAGACATGCATGTCCAGAGGGTTTTATACTGTTCATAATGGTAATGGATGTGCAAATAAACCTTTGTGATCGGACAGCGTAACTGAATAAACTGAAACGAACCATGGCTCCTGTGGTGAAACGTGATAACTGTGCCTGTGTCAGTCGTTTTAATGTCTTCATCTGTGTTTCAGCTCAAACCAGTGAAATACTCATGAATCATGTTAGAGCACATCTCACACCGTGGCATTTTATACCAGTACTGCCACACTACTGTTACACTCTGGTGAGTGGAAAGCCTTGTTTAAAAAAAGTATATGACACAAAGTTAGTAAAATTAACTCTGCTGCGTCATAGGCAAGGTTTGTCAATGGTGCTATTCTCCCGAGTCACCAGTAGAGGTCATATATGTTGTATCTTCTCTGTTATAAGCTACTTACAGTTTTTCTACTGATCTGTATATACTGCACAGATGGCGAGTAAAACACACTCAATAATTTAAATTGACTGTTATTAGATATTGCCAAAAAGATCTCTGTCTACTACTATTGTATCCTGAGAAATGAATGTCTCACCTTTCTCCCAATGATAATAAATCCTAATTCCACAGTATTTTACAGTGTAGCAGCAGTTGGGGAAATACCCTTTCCTGTTTCATCATGTTACTAATTCCCTGTGCACTTTGTGAGGTCCATACAAATTGGTTTCCTGAGTTTTATGTAGAAAACTTCATCAATGCACAGATCCCTAACCTCAAATCCATCCAACACATATGGGATGAACTGGAAAGAGTGAGACCCTGACAGCCCTTCATTGGCGGTCAATCACACAAACAGTCTTGGGACTGAAAAATGTCTTTAGCTATTCTCCAAAATCTTGTGTAAAGTAATAGTAGCATTTTATACACCTTTCTTGTTATGGCTTCATGTTATTCACGATCCCAGTTGCAGCTCTTCATCACATTTGATAACATTACACCTGGAGAAACCAGAGAGCAGGTGTTTCATGCTCGCACAGAAGCAGCATGAGCGTAAGAAGAAAAGCTGAAGCTGGAGGGCAGGAAATCTGTCCAAGTAACAAAAAATCAGAATGCAAGCGCACATTTTGGGCACAAGCGAAGCAAATCTAATTACAAGTAGGGGCTATTTGAGTGAGTGAGAGCATTACAAAATCTGAACGTGAAATCAATAAGTCATGCTCTCAAACTGAAAGATCAGGAAAAAATGTGCCACAACTTTGAGTGGTGATTCATTTGCAGAGGGCCTTGTTGACTTAAGAGTGTAGGACATTTATTCTGAACCCAAAAAATCCATCCATTAATTATCTATTTGTTTATTCTTTTGAGGGTTCATGGGGGGGAGCTGGGGCCAATCCCTGCTGACATTGGGGAGAAGCGGAGAACCTCCTCAACGGGTCGTCAGAGTGCCACTGGGTCATCAGAGACAAACAAAATTCATGGTCAAATTCGCACCCACGGTCAACCCACACAGACACAGGGAGAACATGCAAAGTCAACATAGAACCGTCCAAACTAGATTCCAACTGCCAATCTTCTTGCTGTGAAGCATCCAATCGGGGGAAAAAATTATTGTTCTTTTTTTCAAATTCATGACCAAGTTATTTAAGTAATAATGTCAAAGCAAAAGCAAATACAGTACGGTTCCCACACTCTCACTTATATAATTCAGCACAGGTTCTGCAGTTGCTAGGGCAACAAGTAACCACTGTCTTGTTCAAATTCATTGTTGTTATTTGAGCAGCACATTAATGCCACCTTGGGTGTGCTTTGGCTGTTGCTGTTGTTGTTGCTGCGGTTTCAACAAAGCCAGTAACTCTCCTCCTTGTCCTCAGACCACAACAATTAAGAACATACGAAACTGTTTTTCTCAACCATATTTCAAGAAGTGTTGCAAAAATTGATAGCCGACAGACATTCAAAAGATTCAAAGAAGAGGGGAAGAAAATGATCCCCTGCAGGAAAGAAAGAGAACCCAGCGGGAGCCATCAGATTGTCACAGATACCTGAATAGTTAGAAGTTTATCAACATCACAAGACAAGACTGGAATATAAAAGTAAAAAGAGCAGCAATTATAACCCAGCATCCAGGGAACTGAACACAACAGTGAAGTGACCTGCCGAAAGTGTGAGGCCTGATGTAGACAACAAATTGTTGTCGATTCATCCTAATTGGAAAGTGCGATCACACAATGTCTCAGGACAAGAAAGATAAAGACGGGACAAGGTACAGTATCAGATTGATGAGATGGATGAAAGATTGTGTCAAGTCCCCCTGTGATGTTCAAGAAGACAAGAGAGCTGGAGGAATTACATGTAATTAAGAAGAAATCAAAATAGAGAGCGATCCAGCTTGTGGCCTGAGAGAAACTTTTCACTTAGCAATACAGTACAAATTGGGTTAAATTAACACCACTCTGATGTTTCAGCTCTTCTGAATGCTTTGGCTGAAAAATAAACAAGAGGCACGACTGTCCTTCCGGCTGAACACTTTAAGATCATATTGTGAAACAGGTCTGCAGAGTCACCTCATTCACACAAAACCCACAACACAAGTTCTACACAACAACAGCTGCAGCAGCATCTTATTTTGTTGATCCTGATTAAATTTAGTAAATATGGTTAAAACACAGGCAGTAGTAGAGGCTCCTGGTTTGTCAAACTCCAATAACACTGGATCATATATTCCCCATAATGTAACTCACTGTATCCTATGGAGTAAGACACATCAGATTTCATTTTCACAACCTAAGCAGTTAAGATAAATAAAGAACACAAAATGGCAGAAATAGAAGGTGAACACACGCTGGCTCTCTTAGTTTTGCTTTGTTTTCTGTTGGGCCGATAATATTGCCGGCCTGACGGTATTACAGAAATCATTTACATAATATTTACCCCAATAACCTAGAGAGGCAACTGCATCCTCACAACTAAATTACAGTACATTTAGTGGATCTGTAGATTAAAGGTTCAGGGTGTAGAATTTAGTGACATCTAGTGGTGAAGTTGCATGTTGCAGCTCAATACCCCTCACCTCACCCCCCCGTTCCAAACTGTTTAGTTTGTCCAGTCTGGGCTACTGTAAAAGAGAGAACCTGCTCCTGCTGTAAATATAAATGTTTAAATATTCAGGGCTCATTCTAGGGTGAGAAAACAACCATGCGTACAATTTAGATGTAATATATGTATGTGCAATATGTTTATATTCAATTTCTGCCTAAATCTTACACACTGACCTTTAACTGATATTGTGGCGTCATATGCAGTTGTATAGATCATTACAAAAAAATGGTGCCAAAACACTTTGTATTTGCAGTGCTTTATTTCAGGGAACTTTGATCTTTTAATTATCAGACAACAAACTGTATTTCTACCCATTAAATTAAATGTGCGTGTGAAACCCTCGTTAATTTCACTCTGCAGTTTGTCGGTTTCTTATGCAATTTTAATCCCTCACTCTCGGTCCCTACGTCAGGCCAACACTCTCCAACTTCCTCCTGGCGTCCCCCTTCTCCTCCTCTTCTCTACATACCTCTCCATACTCTCCTCACATCCAGCCCCGGCTTGACTGCAGCAATGCAGTCAAGCGAAAAACAGGCGAGATGCGGCAGAAAATAAATGATGTGAGCTCTGGTGCTGATGCTTCTCTAAGGGAAAATGTGATTCTCTTTCAGCAAATCAGAAAATTAAGCGTAGATGGCTGGCTGGAGATTCTCCTCAATTCATTATTTATGTTAATTGTGTGTACATTTAGGAACCGAAAATGAAAATAGCTTGTATGGAGGAGGGAATACCCATTAACATCAAGGAGATTTCTCCCTCATGTATCCTGCATCGTTCTCTCATCCACTGCCCCCTGACTGGCTGCTGCATTATTTATGAGGCGGGATGTGCACAGCCGCTAGTGTAGGTCGTGAAGTACATTTCCATTCACGCAGGCAGCAAAAGTATCAGCCACTGCCTGTATTCTACGTCCATTACGGTATTTCACAGCTATTTATCAGTGGAGCTAGACGGATGCAGAGATAGAGACGAGGGAGAGAAAAGCACAGATTGGTGCAAATCCTCAGCAGCAGCCTCAGTTTCTCTCCAGCAAAGGTTCCGTATCAACCTTCTTTTTTCGTCTCTTTTCCCAGAGTGTCTGGAGTCGTCATGTGTGAAATACTTCAGCGATGAGCACAAATTTCTTCGGCTGTACAGTTTAGGCGATTAATTTAGTTCAGCGTGTCCAGACACATCATGCTGAGGAAGGGAGACAGAGAAGTCCTCCTGGATCTGGACTATGGAGGCGAAGCACAAACCACCGAGAGCTATGGGAGTCTGCAGAACGGAGTCTACATCCCACCAAGATATGTGAGCACAGTTTGACTATTTCCTCATACTGCTACTTTTATATACATGACATAAACTTTGATGATAACTGTACGTTGGTTCATACAGCTGCTTGTCTCCCTCATGCCTTCACACCTCAAACATGATGCAGTGAATCTAGAAGGGTTTTCTTTTTAATGTGATATCCACAGGCAGTGTGGTATATAAGAATCATCTTTTGGTGAGATATGACTTCGCTGCACTGAAGGATTGTTTTCATTCTGTAGAAAATGGTTCTTATCATGTCTCCCTTGACTCTAAGAGCAGGTGTTTATGATGCTGTGCAGTGGCACATGCAGGAATTTATTCTTACACCTCATCCCAAGGATATTAACCATCCTCATTAAGAACAGATGGTTTACTTGCACAAATGAAATAATCTTTTGCCTGCTGCTCTAACTTGTTTTTATTCATCATAACTTAACTGTTGATGCTTTCAGCTTTCAGCAGCAGCTGCTGACGAAGATATGGACGGTGATGTTCCCATTGACCGTCACTGGAATACAAGAAGTAACCAGCCAGTTCCACAGCCGGGGACATACTTCAGAGATGGAAGAACTAAAATTGGTATACAGCAGCAGCAGCACTTTCTATTATCTGTTTGATGTATGACCGGGTCAGTCCCTATTGAAACTTGTGGCTCTTTATGGTTGATCTGAGTTCAGACTTCGTGCTGGTGTGGGAGGTTCGCTCGCGGAGGAAGAAGCGAGGGAAGGGGAAGAGTGAAGCGACCTGTGAGGAGGGGGGGGCCGTGCCCCCCGAGGAGACCAGCCGCTCTGAGCGGAGGAAGGCCCAGCTGGAACAGTGGAGGGAGAGGTTTGTTCAGAACCTGGAGAGTGCTGGACTGCTCATGGAAAAGGTTCAGTACATCAGATTATTTATCTCAGTCATGAGGTTAAAATCTGATCATTGTTTTTATGGACATATTCACTAACAACTCCTCAATGTGGCCTGTCGTCCCTTTAGGAGGAAACAGCGAATGAAAAGAAAACAATACACTTTCTGAAAGTGAATGCTCCCTGGGATGTGATGGTGTGCTATGCTGAGGAACTCTGTCTGAGAGCTCCACTACAGGTCAACACAGCTGCCTAGAACTAAGTATTATTAATTTGTTATAATCCTTAAAGTTCTCATTACATCACAGCCCTTCTTTAATTCTGATTCTGGCTGAATTTGTTCAAGCTTTGTGTGCCCAGAGTCTTACTGTGTTGGGCGACATCATTGATTGTGAAATCCTCTTCCTGTGACACTGTGAATCCTCCCAGTCCTCGGTTTGTTGTTTCGTCACCGACAGATTAACCTCTGAAGGCGTTTGCTGTTCCCAATACTCAATGGACATCATCCAATTTGAATGATATGTTTTAAATGAGATTTTAAGGATTACAACTTCACTGAATATAAGGAATATGTTGATCAAATATTATGAATACTGAATCCATGTGTGTTGGTCTTCTAGGCACAGCCAAATCTGGATTTAAACACTTCTGCTCGGGTACTGAGCAGACTATGCATACCTAATGTCATGACAGAGTCGGTGCCAAACCGGCCACTGGACTATTACACGTGTGCATTTCGCAAGTCGAAGATGAACAGGTGAGTTCACTAACGTCGATCAATAAGAGAATCAGCTCAGATTGGATTGTAGAACATACAGTAAGAGTGTAACTGGCTTTTACAGATTCCTCGGCTCTGAGGACCATGAATCCTACTTCACTAATACACAGAGACACCGTGTTGTGAGTATCAGGACTTCCCCCACAACATGTTTAATGTATCCAGTGTTAACTTTATCTAATGGAGTGAAAGTTTGTGTTTTGTATCAGGTGTATGAGATTCTTACCAAGACGGTTTACGGCAGAAAGAAGAGGTCTGAAGTTGGCGTGGACAGATTGATAAATGAAGGGGCGTACACTGCAGCGTTCCCCCTGCATGAGGTCAGATATTATTGATCTGCTCTCGAAACTGAAGGTTTTGTGTTGTCCTCCTTCTCTTATCGGTTGCATGTGTATTTTGGGTTTTTTCGTTTTTTTCCGTCAGGGCCCGTTTGAACTTCCTAAGTTTGAGATCCGTCCTGATGAACTCAACCAGAGGCAGGTTCTTTACCACTACTGGGCCTGCTGGTTCGAATGGTACAAGTACCAACCTCTGGACCACATCAGGGACTACTTTGGAGAGAAGATTGCTCTCTACTTTGCATGGCTGGGTAAATATACATTCTTATTAAGCCCCATTCAACGTTCCCATATTGACTTTTAGCTTGAAACTGCAGAACAGAAACCAAAGTTCTACAAATTATTAAGAAAAGTACAAATATTTTGTAAAAAAAAAAGGATTATTGTGTATTGTGAGACACCTTCATCAACCTTTATTTTTTAATGCATAAAAAGCTTATTGGGGAATGAATAGTTTTTCTTCTTTGGTCTCATTGTTTGTCCTCCTATTTAACAAAGAGAATAAAATCTCCTCAGCATGATTTTTCCTGTGATGCCAACACGAGGTCTTGAAGAAAGGATTCTCCAGCATTAAACAGCAGTGCAGCAGTGTAATGGCACACACCCCCCCCCCCCCCTGCATCAGCTGAGAGCTGTGGCCTAATGAAGCTTCATGTCACTGCAGGTTTCTACACAGCCTGGCTGCTGCCGGCAGCTGTGGTCGGAACCCTAGTCTTTGTTTCGGGAGTCATGTCCATGGGCACCAACACACCAGCGTGAGTACGCACACACTTTAATTACATGCCTAATGGTAGAAGACAAGGAGCAGTGGAGCATTACACAAACCAATACACATTAAAACACAGTTGATTGAGTGATGGGTTTGATTTAGTACATCTATCAAGGGCTTTAACTGAAAAGATCTTTGTTGCATATCGTTCTCCCACAACTGTCTCTTCTCATTTCCTGTCATCTCACTCTCATCATTAAGGGATAAAATGCTCTTCAATTTCTATCATCCCCATATAAACACGAAGCCATGAGAGCTACTGTGAGTAAGTGATGTTCCCCAGGACATAAAATTGTAATCAGTCAAGGACATATCTCATAAATATATATTCGTTTATCTCTTGAGAGACAACAGAAAATACTTTATATAAATTTCCGTCCTCTCCTTCTAGAAAATACATGTTTTTGGCATCTGGTATCTGTCTGGGATAAAATAAAGAATACGTTTTTGCTCTAAAAAATTCCAAATGACTTCTTAAACAACAATAACGTCCTGACTCAATAATGAGACATTCTTCTGCTAAAGCCTTACTTGGTGTGGTATGACCAATACATTAGGGTGGCTAATGTACTATGTACCTGTGTATACAAGGAAGACATGGATACAGAGACTTTCCTCAGTCTTGATATCACTAGTAGTGACGTATCATTGTGCCTGAACCAGAACCTGGATTTGCAGTCCATGGCGTCTGGCACCGTAGCCAAAGTGTAGCTCTGAAGTCAACACTCAGGAATAATATCAGTATCAATCTAACCAGGAATAAAACAAATAAGTACAGTTCTTAAAATGTTTGGCCAAAAATGTCTTTCATCACACATTATGTCCAACAATCACAATTTTGGATGCAAATAATTGAAAACACAGTCTGGTCTGCACAAAAACAAAATTACTATACAATTCACATGAGGTATTTCTGTGCCTAGTGATACATACATTATTCACAGCACTGTGGACTGGCTTCTCTGTACTGTGTATACCTAATATTGACTTAGCATCTGTTTTCTTTCTGTGACATCCTGACGTTTCCAGTACTAGACCATTCCTCCCACTATGGTGCAAAGCATGTGAGGTTAGAGAGAATGAAAGATGAGTCGATACATTAGGAAGGAAGACAATCCAATGGCTTAGATTCCCGACGTTCATTAGTTCACACTGTAGATTAAAACCATCGATTAGCGGAGAATGGATGGAGAGAACTCTCCAGCAGCAATAACCTGCAGTCGTCTCATGTGATAATACACAATTAGTGCAAAGTGTGTGTGTGTGTGTGAGTCCTTCGGCTCTCCCATTAATAATTATGAGTAGATGTGATTAACCCCACAAATCATTAAAAAGCTGAAAAGAAGCACTCCTTGACTGAGAGCTTTATAAAACATTTTCTCAGATGTGACTGATCTGTGTCTGTGTGTCTGTCAGCAGTAAGGAAATCTGTACGAGTGGAGACAAGTATCTGATGTGTCCTCTCTGTAACACCTGTAACGCCTGGAACATGTCTGAAATCTGCACCATGGCCAAGGTAAAGAACTGTCAAGACATTTCGCTGGTTAACAAAAGAGTTTTCACGGATTAGAATTTGACAGACTAAGAGTTAATGTGTGAACCCTCTACATTGCAGATGGGCTACTTATTCGACCACCCGGGTACGGTCCTCTTCAGTGTGTTCATGTCCTTCTGGGCCGTAACCTTTCTGGAGTACTGGAAGAGAAAGATGTCCACCCTGGCCCATCACTGGGACTGCATGGACTTCCATGAAGAAGAGGTTTCATTACCCTTCCTTTCTTTTTTGAATTCAGTATGAGTGTGGCCACATTGGTCTTATGGTTCTTGGGTAAGTCATGGTAAGGCAGTTGGTAACTGGCAACATCACAATTGGGAAACGTCTGGGGTTTTAGACCTTTTCCAAAAAACTTAACTTAACAAGATTTAACAATGAGTATTCTTAAATGCTAGCTCAGTATTTGTCTTACTTACTAACTAAGAAGGGCACATCCCTCCACCAAGGCTGATTGGCTACAAAGATATCTGCACATAACTTAAGAAATTCACAAAACTGTTGAAAAGCGCCTTATTCTACAATATTAAAAAAAGTGGAAAAGAATCCTTGCTCCACTGAGAGATGTTAGCCTGATGTAAAAATGATCCAAAGTCCTGGGTGAGCTATATACGATGTAACCTCCAGCAAGGCCCAACATTCCCCTTAAATTCAATCAAGCTGCACCAAATTCTACACATCGATATCAATTCTTTCAACCTGCCTGACATTTTTCATCAAGATCAATGAATTGTAAGTTTCAACAGAATGTAAGAAAACTTGGATGGAAAACATGGATCTGCTCCAAAATGTATTGAGTTCTCTCTTGACCTGTGTTTCATCCTCCCCACAAGTCTCATTAAAATGTGTTCAGCAGTTTTTATGTTATCCTGCTGGCAAATAAACATACAGGGGTGAATACATAACCTCCTCATAATCTTCCATGGACAATAGTCTTTTTTATGTTGCAGTACTGTTGCCTTCTCATTTCGAGAAACCAGGAGTAAACCATACAGGAAAAAAGTGAATTACACGTTACCATTAAGGCTGATGTGATCACTATGTTCCCTCAGGAGCGTCCTCGGCCAGAGTTTGCAGCCAAGGCCCCGACTATGGAGCAGAACCCAGTGACTGGAGTCCAAGAGCCCTACTTTCCAGAAAGAACCAGGCTGACCCGCATGTTCACAGGCTCCATGGTCATCATAATGATGGTGAGACACTGTTACAATGTTTAAGAAGACAGCTCTGGAGCTGTTTATGAACTTCAGGCTCATCAGTTTATAGTAGCCATACCGTAAATGGAAGTTTATTGTGTCCATCTTAAGACCAGGTTTGACAATAAGAATATTCAACAGATGTTTATATGAGTCATATATTGGTTGTCAAACTTCTAATCTGATGAATAATACAACTTGTGTCACTGGATTAATTACTTTTTTTCCAAGAGTCACATGATGTGTTTTTACTGAAACATCCTGATCAGCTCCCACACATGTACTGTGTGTATAAACTCTCATTGTCTTATTGGTATAATCAGTCTCATTAGTCTTGGTCTCAGTGAAGCGTCTCAGTGACTCTTTACATCCTGAAGAGAAAGATAGGTGGGATTTACAGCTGGTGCTGTCCCACTGAATCCTAAAGTTGTAACTGAACCCTATTCTAATAATGAATCCAGGTCATTTGCCCACAGGGCTGGATATGATCTGATAATCTCAGCTTGACGCTGTCATACTGTATCCGAGAGTCACTTCCTCTTGGACAAGAATCTGAGGATCAGTTTTCCCTCAGCCTTTATTTCTGACGGCAGTGACAGAGGTGGGAAGTGGAAAATTCTGCATCAGGGTTATGTAATTTACATTCAGTTTTGTAGAAAGTTCGGCAAGGAACTACTTCCTGCTATCTATTTATATGAAGCAATCTCTTCCAAGGTCAGAAACTGTAAAAACACTTGGTTTATTGTGGAACGGCATTGAAAACATAAGCATATTGTGCTAATAAGTGCTTTTCATTTATAATCTATTTTATAAATACATTTTTGGAGATCTGCTGCTGTGGTGTGTGTCTGGGCTTGTGGGAAAAACTCCAACATGTGAGAATTGAGAGCTGTCGGCTAATCACAATTTACTACGAGAGAGTCAAAAGACAAACATGGGAATCTTGAATGGAGATAATACGCATTAATAGCTAATCAGTGCTTCCTGAAAGTTTTCTGATTGGGCCTCACAAAGCCAACTTACTGCCTGTTGTTTCACTGACTATGAGTCACTATAAAAAGCAAACTTCATATTTATTCACATGAACAGGAGTTGAACAGGAACACATGTGTGTAGATCCCACTAGCAACCACATTACATACACACATGTAGATCATGGTTCACAAATCTCTTCAGGCTCATGCCGATTACAGCAACACACTAGGATCAATACAGTACAGCTCCCTACACTCTCGTGAACTGAGTGTGATAATTAATAATTTACTAAAACCGAGCCTGGCAGTGGTGTAAATAGCACGGTGGGCCACATCAGACATCGCAGCCAATGGTGTGCATCTAAAAAAATAAAAATCCCCAACTTCATTGTTTTAAATCGATTTGCGTGTGTCTTTCCCCTCAGCTGTGTGTGGTGATCATCTTCCTGGTGACGGTGGTCATGTGCCGCGGGATCATCATTGTGATGATGTTCCACACTGAGAGCCCGGTCCTGCGTACAGAGGTACATCCCCCCCCCCCAAACACACACACACACACACACACATTGTGTCTGCTGTGGATGTGTGCATTTCATTTTCTGTATTTCTACTGATGTACTGTAGTTCATATACTATTTTATTTTGAAGGCAGTGTTGTTCTTGTTACGCTACATACATACACTTTACTGTAGGTACATTCTCACATGTGTGTGACTTCCTCCTCAGGCAGGGACCATAGCCAACATCTCCAGCAGTATCGTGAACCTGGGCCTCATCCTGTTGATGGGCCGGGTCTACACTGCTTTAGCAGAGCAGCTCACTAAATGGGGTAAGAACCTTTACTGCTCTGTAATATGATATCAGCATCTCGCCGAGGCTAAACTCTCAACTAAACTCGCTAAAGGTGGAGGATTCTCACAGATCAGATAACATCTTAAATTTGCTATCATCTTGAAATAGTCTTTCACTTAGGAGAACAAACACACAGTGCAGCATGGAGGGTAGCACACTGCTGAGCACCCGTCTGCCTTTCTTGTTGTTTTCGGTGCTTATTTCTACAAAGTGCAGATGCACCACATCTGGCAGCATTCTGAACGTTGCAACACTGCTATGGAAAGTCAGATGGGGAGTTGAGTCACATGATCAGACAGGTTTTAAACAGACCCTGAGGTTAGTTCAGATTATCTGAGAGAGAAAACAAAGGTAAGACTGATATCCAGGGTTTAGTGTCTTTAACACGGTGCATCCTTGTTTTCTTTGTGGCAGAGATGCACAGAACACAAACCCAGTATGACAATGCCTTCATCTTCAAGGTGTTCATCTTCCAGTTTGTCAACTTCTACTCTTCTCCTTTCTACGTGGCTTTCTTTAAAGGAAGGTGAGACTTGAGTCAGGCACAAAGAAAGTAAGACAACATTGCGATCAATACGATTTTGAATGTCTTTCTTTCTGCTTGTTTGCAGGTTTGTTGGTTACCCAACCAACTATGGGACCTTGTTTGGGATGAGGAATGAGGATGTAAGTCTCCTCTTCTACTCTTGGATGTTAAATGTCAAAAGAAGATGATTTTATTGAAACTGCAATTGTTTTTGTGTTTTCTTTTCCTTTTTATCCAAGCAGGTAAAATAAAGCTTACATCTCTCTGTGTTTGTGTTTTATGTGTTTTCATATTGCAGTGTGGTCCTGGGGGTTGTCTCATCGAACTGGCTGAGCAACTCTTCATCATCATGGTGGGAAAGCAACTCATCAACAACATCCAGGAGTTCATTATCCCGTATGTTATCATTTTTGTGACGTACCACTATCGGGTTTCTTATTGATCTAAGCTGTTAAAAATAAAGGTGGGCATACAAATATATAAATATATAAGTCCTTATGTTATCAGCAGTGTTTTAAGAATAGAAGTTTATATTCACAATGTCCAGGAGAATTACTATACTACCAACAATCCTCAGGTAGTGACGGCTTTGATTGGTGAAGCTTTCTGTTACCATAGAAATGTCGACCAGAACTGCAAACATCATATCTGCTAGGATCGGCTCGTTCAGTGTTACACTGCGTTCACCACAGAGCGACAATGATTCCACTTTCTAACATGTTGCGTTTTTGAGATGAGGAAAGAGTCTAAAGATGAGACTGACTACAACAATGTTAAATTCAAGAACAAATACTGCCGCTGGAAAGGAATCATTCACAATGGTTTATGGGATGCAGAGTTCCTTCACTCTTTAAAAAATATATACACAGTTTTATACCTTCTTTTCATTTTCCAATATTAGTTTTTTTGCTCTGAATTTAATGATTTATGGTCCGACTCATCTCATAGCTGGTCGATGTGGCTCCAGGGTTACAACGCTCTTGTGTAACGTCAGTGGAGAAAATTAATAAGAAATTTGCTTCCAGAACCAGAGCCGTTCTAAAAATGGGCAGCCACTGCTGTGCTCTGTTGTTCTTCTATTTAAGATACAAACCAATACAATGGTAGCTACCCAGTGGACAGGATTTGTATTTATTCAACCTTATTAATCATATTGATCAGTGTTCTCTGTTTTGTTGTACTGGACCTTCACGATGTTGTCATGGCTGTTTTTTCAGTGATGCATTCGACTGCTCGACATCCTGACTGCAGCTGTGTTTCTTTGGTGCAGTGATGCTCACCCTGGTTACTCTGCAGCGCTGGCACAGTGTGTGTGTCTAGACAATAGTGCAGAATCGGGATTGCAGGGGGCTGTAAGAAACAAAACATGTGGAAGAAAAGTTAGGAAGAGGCTGCTCTTCCAGGTTTTGACCATCAGTTCATCCCAAATTATTAAAACTGACACAAGTTAACTCGGTTAGCCATGTGATATAAGATCTTCAATATGAGTTCTAGATTTGAATCACAGTTTGCAGGGTTCAAAGACCAGAAAAGTATATATAAACGCAAGGCAGTGGGAAATAAAAAATATACACATCAAATTAGAATTAGATAAAACAACAGTATCTCTATTAGCTCCAGACCTGTGTTTTGTAAATGAGCCTGACCTCTGATTAACCTGTGTTAACGCTTCATCTCAACACTATGCTCATGCTTATCTCAAATCGATGATCATACTTTTTTTTCTCTGCTCTGACAGTAAAGTGAAGGCCTGGCAGCAGAAAAGAAGTTTGGCCAAGGTTCTGGGGGGTAAGGCATCCCACGAGCCTCGGCGCTGGGAGGAAGATTACAAGCTGGTGGAGTGTGAAGGCCTCTTTGAAGAGTATCTGGAAATGGGTGAGAGTCTGGAACTCTAGCTAAAGAATGTGGTGCAGTTTAATCTGCGTGTGCAAATTGTCGGCTGTCTTTCATTGCACAAATATACAAAAACGACTCTTGTGCTGCAGTGCTCCAGTTCGGGTTCATCACCATCTTTGTGGCTGCCTTCCCCCTCGCTCCGCTCTTCGCCCTCCTCAACAACTGGGCGGAAATCCGTTTGGACGCACACAAGTTTGTGTGCGAGTACCGGAGGCCGGTGGCCGAGCGTGCCCAGAACATCGGAGTGTGGTTCAACATCCTGGAAGCCCTGTCGCACATGTCTGTCATCGCCAATGTGAGATAACAGCATCATCACAGCACATCACTGTGGACCATGTTTTTTCTTTGACTTTATATTTTGTCTTTCTGCAGGCCTTTCTAATAGCCTTCACATCCGATTTCTTACCTCGTCTGCTCTACCAGTACAAATTCGATAATGAGCTCCACGGATACGTCAACTTTACCTTGGCTTACGCCCCACTCAACCACACTGACATCTGCAGGTATGCTCATTGTTTCAATTAATGTAATCTGAAGTGGGGAAACAATCTCTGGTTTGGAATTCTCAAAGATGTTTTGTTTTGTTTTAATTTTAGCTTAAACCTTGAAAAGTTTTAAAGAGTCAGGGTTTCAGTTTTTATTATGCTGTGTGAACACACACACACACACACACACACACACTGACACACACACACACACACACACACACATCAACTATTACATAGTTTGTTACAATGTTACTTTTTCTTTTCTTTTCCAGATATAAAGCGTACAGAGACAACAATGGAAACCACACACTATTCTACTGGGAGCTCCTCGCTGTCAGACTTAGTTTCATCATTGCTTTTGAGGTACGAGGAAGCTACTCAGTCTCTTTGTTATTTTATTGTGCGTTCGAATGATGTTACTGCTTTTTATTTATTTATTCTATCTTTCATCCACATCTCTCTTGTCAGTTGTCCCTTTGTTTTCACGAGTACACTTGTTAGTGTATTTAAGTTTTAGTTTTTACTATTTTATGTGATGTTTGCCTATATCCTCAGATCATTTAGTGTTAATTTGTAGATGATGACATTTCCTGTCTTACGATCACTATTCATTTTTAATCACAACTTCTGTGACGCATTAATCTTCCAATTTCCTGCCGAGCATCTACCTTTGCTTCATCTTCCTTACAAAGTCCTTCCAATCCTCCTCTGTTCTTTGTTTGACACTGTTATACAAGATACACAAGTATAGTTCAATTCCACCTTATTATTTATTTATCATTATCTATGGGAATGGGAATTATCTTGTCCAACTACTTGTTTACTAACCATTCAAACTGTAGATACTGTATCAGGACAGGTCTTTGTCCTCAGTCTGATGTGGAGGTCTAATATCTTGTCGTCTGGGTGTCCCCCCCCCCCCCCCCTCCAGCACGTGGTGTTCTTTGTGCTGCGAGCCATCGACTGGATCGTACCTGACGTCCCTGAGTCCCTGGAGGTGAAGATCAAGAGGGAGCGCTACCTGGCCAAGCAAGCTCTGGCTGAGAACCAGGAGGCTCTGTTGGTGAGTCGAACCCGAGGGGCTGCCCCTGCCTGTGCGGGCACCGCTAGCCCAGGTCAGTAGAACATGGGACACACACACACAAACAACGCCATGCAACACACACACTTTGAATTTAAGGTGTTTCTAACCTTTAGTGACTAACCTCTCTGTTTTGACGTTGGTAATGAAATACTTATTTCCCTCTATTCAGTTCTGTGAGATCTGACCCAGATATCAGAGTCACATACATGTTTTACAGACAGTATCTATGTGGTCTCTATGGATCCACACAGGTGATCAACAACACCAGCAGAGTTCACAGGTCACACACAGTGTTAAACCTGTCACTAATGCTGTTGATTCCCATAAACACATTCCACAATTTAAAGACTTTTAAAAGCTCACCCGCCCACCAGCTCACCTCCACAGAGTGTTTGTTTGGCACCTGCAGCTCCACTAGCTGCTATAAACCTGCTGAGCCGCACGCAACATGATCATTAAAGGTAATTTGTGTGGGATCGGAGCCAAATATATCGATGTCAGATGCATTCGATCGTCTCCACAGACCGATGGCTGGAGTCGGCTGGCTTGTTTTTAATGTCAGTGTATAACTGAAGAATAGGACTCAAATGATTTACCTGAAAAAAAGAAAAATCATTGCATTCAAAAAGAGAAGAGAGTCCCATAAAGTGTAGACTGATCTTTGTCCGTGTGTGTGTGTGTGTGTGTGTCCCTGTGCTCTGACCCATGCTGTTGTCATGTGTCTCATGTAGTGAATTATGCCAGATGATAGCAGGTGAGTACATCTCAAGTAAGTAAATGGGATTCTCTAGGTGGACCTCATTATTGTATCAGATTAAATCAACTCTAGTGATTGGGGATTGGAGCCATGGTGGTAAGGTCTTGCTGGAATAACCCCTCGACCAATCACGAGTCAGTCGTGATATTTCACCCGGTTTTTATAGCATCAAAAAAGCTCACCAGAATGATGGGCTCCTTAACATACATCAGTGTTATTTAGAAATCATCTTTGAGAAAAATTTATTTGATATTCACTTTCAATTAGTCTGATCCATGACCCATCCACTAACATGGAGGAGGTGGGATGTATGCCCTATACTGCAGCCTGCCACCAGTTAGCAACAAATATGTTGCTATTCACTTTAACGGAAGTGTCTTCTCGTCCACCTTTATAATTTAATAATTTGCTTGCCGGTGAAGAGTGAGATGAGAAGGCTGATGCTACTCTTATGACTGTCTGTACCAGCTAGCTTAGCTTAGCTTAGCTTAGCTTAGCTTAGCTTAGCTGAGCTTTGCTTTGTTTAGCCGCAGCGAAACAAAAAGACTGGAAACAGGGACCAGTTATATCCTGGAGTCTGCTCTTTGCCCGGAAAGAAATTGCAAGCAACACAATCCCTTTTAAAATAGTGTCTTTTTGATCAGATTAAGTTAAAAAAAACATGTTGAATAATGATCATTATATGTTCTGCGATTTGGTTCTTTCTGCACAGAGCCAAGCTAGTGCCCCCCCCCCCCCTTTTCCAATTTATATAATAAGCTAAGCTAGCCAGGCAGAACACACTGTGACTCTAGCTTTATCAGAGATGAGATTGGCATCGATTATATTTCTCACCCTTGAAAAGAACATACATAAGTAGAAATTCCAATTATGCCTTCACACTCACAGTAACTAAAGCAATGTTTTATTGCCTGTGTCACTTTTATGACCAGTATGTGTCACCAGGGTGTAGGATCCTGGTTGCAGGCGGTAATTCAGTAGCATGTTGCAGCAAAGATTGTATGTGTCAGCAGTTTTTTTTACCTCTTACAGTGGTTAGTCTGTCAGAACTGATTCTCTCTCCTGTCTCTCTTCTCCTCCCCCATTCCTGCCTTGTCCAAACCCAACTGCACTGCCTCCCCTGAAGCAAGCCACACGTCCCTTGGAAACATGAGTTAGGAGTCTACCATGGAAAAGCAGTGGTGGGAGAGAATATCAGAGGATTAAGAGACACACCTCTGCATCTGGAAGTCAACTTTTTCCGGAGTGAAATACTGTCTATGCACTGGGATTCTTTGTCACAAATGTATACTGCTGCACAGACATTATGATCAACAGCTATGTAATAGAGGCCGGGTCAGTTTACCCATTTTCAGCCTCACATCGAAGGTAATATCTGCACAATCTGTCCCTGATCTAAAAAGAACCATTTATCCACACTGGGTAAAGACTACAGCAACTGGGCCTCAGCCTGAAGGGGCAAAATCGCATAAAATACATTTTAAATGGTTTGATAATTACCTGGCATCTTCAGCATTACTAGAGTAAGATGTTGGAACAAGGGCATTTATTTATTCTTTTGTCTCGACAAAAATGCACAAATACAACACAAATATAATTTAAATTTACGAGGTAAAACGTTATCAAAATGCAACATTCTCAAAGTAACAGGCACAATATCTACCACAATGACGCCACATCCATGTCAACATTTGTACTGTGTTTCTACTGGATAATTAAAGTTGCAGCATAATTAAAGCTCTCTCACACTGTCATCAGGGTTCATCGGGTGGAGACAGATTTTAACATGACATAGTTTTACCTGCAGCAGTGTGAGTCAGACTCAGACTGAGGTTGACCAGTGAAGACCATAATGTTAAAGGGACACTATGCACTGACGGGGCAATACAGCAGAGGCTGACCAGTAGTGTGGGTCAGACTCCACTCACCTTTACCATAATGCAGTTTCATGGCAATTTTATATGGCAGGAGGAGTTATTTGGTAAATCTGGCATAGTGTGGTGGCAAATAATTTTGCATGAGGATTCCCCTGGTATATTAATCAATACAAAGATGAGCAAATGCATTTGGAAATAGTTGGTTCTTTCCTTCAAAAGATACAAGGGTACAAGCCTGTTTAAAGGTTCAGTGTGTAGAATTTAGTGACATCTGGTGGTGAAGTTGCAAGTTGCAGCTGAATACCCCTCATCTAACCCCCCTCTTCCAAACAGGAAAGGAAAAAGGTGTTTAGTTTGTCCACTTCTCGCTACTGTGAAAAACATAGTGGCCGCCGTATGCTACCGATGTCAATATAAAGTATTTAAATATAAAGGTCCCATTCAAGGGTAAAGAAAACAACAATTCATAAAATTTAGATGATTAAACTCTAGTGAAAACATCATTAGTATTATTTAATATTCAATTTCCGCCAATAGATACCTTTCACCTGAATCTAACACAGTGGACCTTTAAATACAAATGATTACAAAGGCTCTAAAGGTGCATTTATAAAAATAGTAAATTACAAATTTGGATGAATGTATTAAATCGTTTTGAATTCATTACCAGTACATTTTTTGACCAAGTTCTTGTCCATAGCAATAAAAGTCGAAGCGCATGGCTATCGTATTTACATTTTTTGCCATGTCAACCCAGATACAAAGGATTTCTTAGAAACAGTTTCTTGGTACATATTGAATTAACTAATTAAATTATACAATTAACTGTCGCCCATAACATCAACATATTATGCTTGCACTATCCAGGAGCATTCTGTGTGTCTGTGTTGAAGAACATTTAGGATTTCATTTTAAAAAGCAGCTCGATTAGACTATGTTACCATCATCATGTTTGATGATCTGTTGTTGTGACTATGGGGTAAAAAATATGCAATTATCTACACCTACAGTTGCAATGTATGCACTATGTTCATGCAATGCACATACTGTTAACTGTCCATGAATGTTGAGCATGCCTGTCTTTTTACTTGAATCTGCACAGTCCTCATATGGAGCATTTCAGAGAGTTGCTAAGGTATGTACCTGTACAAACAGGAGTGAAACAGTACCTCGGTATAGGACATATTTTGTGTGTGAGCTGTTTTGCATTAAAATAAATCTAGTTTGAAGAATGTCTCCTCAGCGTGGGCTTCTGAAATGCTGGTAGTTACTCTGCTCGCTCTGCTGTAGGGATGGACTTGAAAAGTTATCGTTCTTCTCCATCGACCTTCTCCACCTTCTTCTGTTCATCTCACCTCAGGATGTTCAGCAGCCTCCTTCCCTGCAGGAAACTGATTTATTAGGAGTCAGATACAGACAGGTGTTGGTTAATGATTTCTCTCTTTCTCTCCCTCCTCCCTTCACACCCACCCAAATGGCCTTGGGCAACTCCAGACTTTTATGTAATCTCTTCCTTGTTACCTTTTTCTATCTCTCTTTCCTCTGTGTCTCTCATTTTATCCTTGTCTTGCTTAATTTTTTTAATTTATGCTCTTTTTCCCTCTCTTTCTCTCTCGTTGCCACTTTGGTCTGCTGGTTGTTATGATTGCTGTGCGTTCCTCTGCCATGGCCTGCAGGAGGAGTGAGTTGGTACTTGTCAGGGTGCACAGGTATGCACCATGGACACCGGCTGCCTCTCTCACCTTCTGGTGGAATATGGAGAGAGATGCAAAGCAGACGTCTGATTCAACCACATGTTAACTGCAGTGAACAAATCAATGCAACATTGCCCATGAGAGAGATTTATTCGTAAACACATTACATTTTCATGTATAAAATCGTAGAAATCCTGTATTGATCATTTATCAATGATACATAATTAGCATCCACCTTTATGCAGATATGTCAAGATTTTATACTCTGGTATAAGGTTTTTAATGTGATCCATGAGGTCACTTACACCGATGATGCAGCTACAACAGCCACAGGCGATAATAGATCTGCTCCCACAGTGATGCAAATGCATATATGCACAAAGACGAACATGCAAATGTGCACTTGCACTAGGATTGCAAGGATTGGTGCCTTGAATTTGTTTTGGGTGACTTCCCCTCTCACACATTCCAATAACACAAACATACGATACAACACATTTTGTCTGATAAATTAGACCCAACTAGCATCATGCAATGTTTTATTCAGATGAGGAACACAATCTCTGCTATCTCACTGTCTCTCTGTCTCAGAGCAGGTGCTGAAATGAGACACTAAATAACTATTAGAGTTAGAGGATGGACGAGAGGGGGAGGAGAAAGAGAAAATGGGAGAGCACCTCCCCAACAGTAGCAGAGAGAGAGAGAGGGAGAGAGAGAGAAGGAGGGAGGGAGGGAGGAAGAGGGAACGAGAGGGAAGGGAGAGCAGAGGAGCTTAGAGAGGGGATCTGCATTGTAAGTAGCTCTGAGAGCAGCAAGTAGTGGCGGCCGTTTTTCAACCTGTTTTTGTTTTCTCGAGGAGCAGGAGAACGAGAAGGAGAAGTGTCAGGAGGAAGAACACAGAGTTGAAAAAGTCTCAGCTGGGTTTTTTCTAAAAGATAGAAAGAAGAAGCTGTAGGAGGAGGAGTGGGAAAGAAGCCAGGAGGAACACAAGGCAGCAATGGATAGAAGAGTGGTTCAGTCTGACCCTGGGATGGCCTGGATTCTCACACTGCTGCTGGCCACCAGCCAGCACACGCACTGCTAACGCCAACGAGGTACAGTACTGAGAAACAGAAACAGACCTTTCTACACACGGAAATGAAAAATAAAAAGCCGGAAATCTATACACACATTTCACTTTACTTCTTATAACGCTATGCTCAGTGTTGCAGGATTCTGCTGCTGGAAGGGAAAGTTGAGTCTCGTTATTGGCCTGAGTGCAAACTCTTCTTTGTTTGGTGCAACTTGCAGAAAGTAGTGTTGTGCAGCCTGCCAGGTGCATTGCATACATGTGACAACCGACATGCTCCGAAAACAAAGGGAGACTCTGTCTGTGAACGGGATTCCGTAAACAATACCACCATGAGAGGGGTTATCTGCACTCTTGTTTGTCTGGATTTCAGTTTCTTCTCTACCAAACAAACCAGCGATTTAAACAAAGTCCTTCAGCACAAGCCTGACACCGTTCCCACTTTTTCTGCACCACAAAATGTTGCAAATATCCAGCTCAAGTGTATGCATGAATCCTGCCAGTGTGAGGGTTTGCTCTATTCATTTATTCTCCTGGAAGAAGTTGCAGCTTGCATCGCTGGTGTTTCCAGCAGGAAGCTTCCTGTAGATTCACTACAGCTGAGCCTCTTGTGATGCTTACAGTGCAGCAATGAGTTGTTGCAGAGCAGGGCAGGTAAGTGCTTGTCTGGAGTATGTTGGATGAGGGGTTGTTAAAATCTGTATATGGCTGAAACTTGGCGCCACACACACACACACACACACACACACACACACACACACAAACACACACACACACACACACACACACAAACACACACACACACACACACACACACACACACACACACACACACACACACACACACACACACACACACACACAAGCACACACTCTGGGACATTTAAGCATAAGACTCAAACACCTTCTCTGCCTGTATTAAGAGATGAAGCAAGAGTTTGTGGTAGTTAACTGAGGCCTGCACATGGTTCGGTTTGTATGAGTGTGTTTTCTTTTCCTCTGTCTCCCTCCGTTTGTTTGTTCACTCATCTGAAGCCTCCAGCGGATCAATTTGTTGACACGGCTTCATGAGAGATAAACATTAACACAGCGATGACATTCAGCAGCCAGGGTTTCATTTTTAATACGCCACCTAAAACTGCTCCCCTCAACACCTTTTCATGTGGAGATTGTGAGACACTATACGGCTGTCCAGACATTTGCTCAACATCAGCATGAGGGTGAGCTGAGGGGACGTCTGGTGTCCTGATGAGTAAGGGAACTGTCATGTGTGTAGTGGGAATGGATTGTCTGAAAGGTGCATATTTTGGCTGGAGCACAATTAGACAGCAATGGGTGTTTTCTGGATTATCTGATTTACTACGGCATGTCTGACTCGCATGCACCACCTGGATGTTCTGCTAGATGTGTATCAGCATTGAGTCAGGACTTTAATACAGACTGGAGATCCACAGTACAAATCTTCATAAAAAAACATTTTTAAAAAATCAAGGTTGTTTGATTTCTTTTAGCTGTGCATTTATTTTCCATTCTGTCAGCACTGTGCTGTAGATTCGATGTAACTCTTTAGGCCTCCTCTTATCACTCAGAGATTTATAGCTCACCGCAGGGCCCTCTCTTCCTCCCACTTCCTCCCTCCCCCCACGACTCTACGTCTGGAGAGCACCTGCCCCATCACCTGCCATTCAGACATGTCTGTCTGTCTCTCTGTCTGTCTGTCTGTCTGTCTGTCTGTCTGTCTGTCTGTCTGTCTGTCTGTCTGTCTGTCTGTCTGTCTGTCTGTCTGTCTGTCTGTCTGTCTGTCTGTCTGTCTGTCTGTCTGTCTGTCTGTCTGTCTGTCTGTCTGTCTGTCTGTCTGTCTGTCTGTCTGTCTGTCTGTCTGTCTGTCTGTCTGTCTGTCTGTCTGTCTGTCTGTCTGTCTGTCTGTCTGTCTCTCTGAGCGTGTGAGCGTCCTTGTTTTTGTTACTTCTGTAGGCTACATTCACACTAGTGCATTTTCTTGTGAATATGGCGGGTTCAAACTAAAACAATCTCTGGACATGTGTGCTCCTGAATTGTCACAGATTGCTTGAATAATTACTCGTCTCCTACATGTAAGCATCTGTATAATTGTAAAATACAGAATTTAAGGTTACAGCCCTTAGCAAAGAGGGGTCAGCAACACTTTTCATTTTGTGATCCACACTGGTAGCTTAGGCTAATGCTGGTTGCTTTCTTCTTTCATGACAGAAAAGACAACGGTTATGATTGTCTACTTCATCGTTTCCAAACATCTCAGTTTCTACCCATCTATACCATAACACAGCCATGGAGTTTTAAAACTAAGGGCCAGCAGCATTTCTAAACTTCTCCAATTTTATTGACTCTAAAACTCCAGATTATTGTGGACGCCAGGTGTATCTGTAGCAGATGCGTGCGTGCATGCAGTGTGTTGCAGGAAAGCGATCCAAGAGGCCACACCTTGCCCTCATCCTACCCCTTACCACACACACACACACACACACACACACACACACACACACACAAGCTCAGCTGCCAATTTGAACGTGACTTGCTGTCTGTACTCTGTGTTTTGCACTTACCTGTTTTGGTCGAAACCAGGCTAAAATCATTACAGGCATCATCGACTGAAAGCGAACCTGCCCTGTAAACATCAATGACACTGATATCTTCTGGAGACACAGTCACTTTCCTAGCTTTTTGACTTGTGGCCTAAATAACTGTGGCACTAATGGCCCGTAATAACAGCCCTCGCTCCTGCACGTGTATCCTCGAGTTGCTTTGTTTGTCTCCTGGCCGGCTTAGTAGTCAATTTCAGAGGAATGAGTTTGCAGAGTCATGCAGGGAATGTGGAAAAGTGTCTCAGGGGGTTTCATCTTGGGGTTGGGCACTTCTAAAGTAGGACATGAACTTGTCTTCAAAACTGGACTGCAGAACAGACCACCCACTAAGGTGATATTATTGCATTCAGTTAATAAAAATATGATGTTTTGTTATGCTTTGACTCTTAGATGGAAAAGTCTTTGAAAGGCAGGAGTGCACAGGCTTCATTATTTGATATAAATCTGTGTTTCTGGGAATATTCAGCCCAGATGTGAAGGTGAAAACAGACAAAGGGTTAAAAGTGGAGCCTGGAGCTGCTGTGTGCAGATCGTTGCACACCTGTCTAGCACTGCAGCCCTCCGGTCCTTTTACTTGGTGACTTATCCAATATAGCCTGGTCTGTGTTTCACATTTGCACTCATGCAAGATAATCAGTTTCTGGCTTAGGAGACATTGCCTCTTCACTGAAATGCATTTTTGTGCCTCTTTGCTCCTCAAAACAAAAAGACAAACCAGGTGTTACCCCTTCCTTTTTAGGCCATTTCACATTCTCTCTTAATCCATTGCTCTACTGCTGTTGGCACTGCTGGTTTTAGGGTCTCAATAGTTTATAGCTTTAGCTGTGGGCTAAGGTAGAATTGTTTCAGGATTGTCAGCTCGATTGGCGAATTCCACTTTTTCCCCCATCGCATTTTCAAAACAACATGCAGGCCGGCAGATTTCTTGTGCATACCTGTCCAGATAATGAAAGCAAGAAGCGGAGGAGGAGGAGGAGGTGGAGGAGGGGGTTTGAGGAGAAACTGCTGGTGCTCTGCTGGGAACAAGTGGAGCAGAGAGCTCAATAACAGCATGGAAGAGCAGGCGAGTGAACACAAGGGCAGATGAAAGCGAGTCAGCTCGATGGCAAAGGATCAGAATGGAATGAAAGTGCTCTGATTGACTATAAGAGTACAGCAAAGAAAGCCACTTAATTTTTTTAATTATTTTATAGCTGAAGAAAAAAATTATGAAACTTAATTACTGCAGAGCAATGAATGCCACTTTTAATGTCATACCCAGTTACTAAAAAAACCCTGGTTCTGATATGATGATGGATCAACAGAAAATGTATGACTTTGAGAAAGGTATCAAAGAATATAGTTTGGCATTTCTGATTTGTTACTTTAACATTTAATAGATAAGGTTGGTTATATTTAACATTGTCATACCGTCAGCAAATCCCATAAAAAGAACAGAGCCAAATATGCTTTTATTCCGTCTCTTTCCAGCCTGAATGTTTTCCACTGAATATGTGATTCTTTTATAATAGGTCACAAATATTCAGTTTTGTGTTTCAATAAAGGCTGAGCAATCTCCTAATAAATGGGTGCTGTAGTTTTTAGTAGAAATGATTAAATAGTCTATTTGTAGGGGACTATATTCAGCCGCGGAGTGATAAATATTTGTGTGTGTTTGATATACTGGAATGAACAACAGTGCCTAGCCTCATGGTAATGACTTAGAAATCACTCAGTGCATCATTTATGAGTGTTGCAAGCCCCTACAAGGAGTTTTTAAATGGTTATGAAACAGTCCTATTTTACTTTATGACCTACAACAGCAAAATGAGACAATCAGGGAGAAAATGGGCTTTTCCAACTATTCTCAATGACTGTTGTCGGAACAGTTTACCTGCAAGGTCAGAGCAACGATTTATGATGGTCAGGCGGGAAAAGCCTTTGTTTAGGTGGAGAGAGAGGAACCAGAAGTGGGGGTAGCTAGCCGGGCTACTCGCTAAGGTAAAGGCTAACCCGTCTCTCCCTCGTCAACTCCACGTCTCTTACAACCAAGATGGATGAGATCGGAATGAGAATTACAATACATTACCTCTTTGCTATGCATCCTGCAAACAGCTGTGTGTTACGGTGTGGTTTGATATTCCAGCCAACTTTAAGCCCCTATACATTGAGTGACTTGGTATAGTCTCAGGTTGGATTGTTCCATTTGCCCACAATAAAAGGGGGAAGTATGGATTTCTCGTACCTGTATAAATGTATTTAATACTCAATGGCTGTGGTGTCGCAGTGTTTTCTTAGTTTGTGCCCTGAACTTGCTACATGTGTCTTTTTCCCCCTCTGTCTGGACCGAGGTTATTACGACAAGTGACAGTGGAAACACCGCTTTGTGCTAAAATCAACGAAAATTAGAAGTTCAATGTCGAAGGTTTAATATATTTGAGAGAATATCCGTGTTAAATGAGGCAATTTGACAAGCTAAACACTGGCTCATAATTTTTATTGCATTTTAGATATGTATTATTGGAGACATGGTTGTTTAGCTGTATTTGAAACATAAAGTGGTCTCATGTTGTTAGTTCAAATGGCCTGTGTGAGTTTTTTTTGAACATGCTGTTTGAGAAGCACACTTTAAATCTTCAGGGTTTAGATATGTAAATAAGGTTTTGGTTTTAACTTTTCATATGTTCGTGGAACCCGCAGAAAAAAATCCTAAATCAGAGCTTCTTTTGTTTCGAAACTCGCTTCATACGAACAACCGTCGTCTGTCAGAAGCTGCTGATTATGGGATTTTCTGGATTTATTCTGTGTTGGATCCTTGCCCTTCAATCTACTTGGTAGCTTTTGTGATTTATCATAAAGCACCATAATTAGATCAGGTTCTTTCCATAAATTTGTCAATAGCCCCTTTGTGTCCGCACTACCCCGGCTGTTTGTCTCTCTCCCATGTCAGCTTCTCCTCCTGCAGTTGTTATGGTGGGGCACTAAAAGCAGGGGGAGGGGAGGTTAAAGGTCAAAAAGTCTTGGCGTTTACATGTGAGATGTTCACCATTTTTTCAGACTTTTAAATAAGAGATTGCTGTTTGTCCTTTTTCAGGAAATATCCCTGAGTGAGACGAAGCCTCTCTATGTCCTGTCACTTTCAGTGAAGGGCTCATAGCGTCTCAAACACACAGACTCACATCAGGTGTGCCTTGTGTTTGTGTGTGTGTGTCTTAGCTTTGTATGATCGTAAGTCAGGTTGTCAGTATGCATCTTCATGGTGTCTTAGAAGGTCGTGGGTAAGTCGCCTGAGGCTACAGGAGAAGATTAGGAGGTCCCACACCATGTGTAAACATTTGTGTAACCCCTCCCCCCCAAATAGCCTCTGGGGTGCTCACCTGTCTCGCTGGGATGAGGCTGGAAGAGGAACGAATGCCAAGAAACTCCCTGACCTGAATTTACTCGACTATTCTCACACCGCGCAGACATCGTCCCCTTGACATCTGTTGTCTCTCACTGATTGGAATTCGAGTCTCGCTGAGGAGTTTGTTTTGATTGAGAGACTTAGATGAAGCCCATTAAAATACCAAGATGATATATCTGCTGGATTTCATTCCAGGTATTTAAGGTGAAATAAGGTGAAACAAGGTGAAACAAGGTGAAACAAGGTAATCATTTAAGATGTTTTTGCAGGATCAAATTCAAGTCATGTGCGTCATCAACAGCATCTACAGGAAGAATTCTGAAACTTTTCAATAATGGACAGGACATTATCGTCATACAGCTCAACAGACAGAAGGGAGGACACGTGGAATAGAAGTTTGACTGTTTCATAATATTCAAACCCACATAATTTATCAACAATAAAAACCTGCCAGCCTTACACAAGCACAGGAACTTATTGCACGATGTCTGAATTTAAACATCAAGTACCCAGTTGCACTTTTTATGACAACACGATATTTGACATCCCAATAATTCCATGGATAACCATTTAAAGCCGTTTGAGCTTGACGGCAGTAGGAACTGTAAGTGTATACACTGCTCCATCACTCAGTAATCACCATAGATTTAAAGTATTCTCTAACACAAATAAATTAAAAACAGACTTTGATTGAACTTTGATTGACTGCAAAAACAACTAAAGCTGGTTTGGCAGCACAGAGCACATGGAGCAGGAGTGATGCTGAATGATGTCACGTCTTGTCTCGGCAGACAATGCCGGCACTTGAGTCTGCTGCTTGGCAATTAGTGGTCCGATGTGACTGAGTTAAACTGCGATCTGGCACACACACATGAGCTGGTCGCACCACACTGTCAGGATACCCAGGTCTGTCTGAGCAAACACACCGGACTCATGCTCACAGACAGGAAGCGTGCGGGGGAAAGAGCAGACACTCTCACTTTCTAAAGGAAGGTTTGACATATTGTTAGTTTTACACTGAGCACTGGGATGTGAGTATAAGTTAGGTGATAGGTGAACTTTATTGATCCCAATTTGGGAAATTATTGAATATCCATATATATCCAGATTTGAATCCCCAACACCTCAGCAGTGCATATTACTCAGAATGACCCATTAAGAGCTTAAGCTGCAGTTTCATGGTCTAACTAAATTCTGATGTCATTGACACACTGATTGCTATAAGCTACATAGTTTTGATTTGGTGCTACTTTTTGTCTTGATTTATTAAGCAGGAAGTGAGGAATGACATGCAACAGAGGTCTGCAGCCAAAATCAATCATGATAAAATGAAAATACAGAGTAAAATTTATTTATTAAGCCTCTTCGAAAACACAATTACAAGGTGCTAAGTTAATATACAGATACAGAAATATAACATTTTATAGATGAGAAAACAGTAAAAACAAGATAAGATAAAACATTATTAAAGATTAAAATAGGTGTTATGGTACAAACTACATGGAAAAACACCTATAATATGTGTCTTTAAGAAAGATTTAAAAGAGGATAAGGAGTTTGCCAGACGGATCTCGTCAGGGACATTGTTCCACAGAGTGGGAGCTCTGCAAAAGAGACCTGGTCACCTCTGGTCCTCAGCCGGGACTGTGAAATGGTAAGCAGGGTCACATATGGTGTCCAAAGATCTGAAATGTACTTAGATGAAAGTCCAGAAATGTCCTTACAAGTCAGCAATACAATCTTAATATCAATTCTAAAATGTACTGGAAGCCAATGAAGGGAAGTTAAAATCAGAGTAAAATGCTCTTTTTAAGTCATTTAGTGAGAATTAAGGTTGCTGCCTTTTGGAGTGAGCTATAGTTTATGTAGACTATGTTATTCATCTTTATGATATTCATCTTAACCACTAGAGAGCATCAGGATGACCAGAAAAACATGTTGTCTTTATTTGACCTCTGGCATAGGAAGATAATTTCCAACACTTCCTCATCCTGCCTACAAAGCTAGGATGAGTTCATTTTTTTTCAACCAGGGAAGCAGCACTGAAAAAATAAAAAATAATTACCAACTTGAAATAAATACGTAGAATAAACATCTAAATTAGTAAAACACCTGCAAGCAACTTCTAAGTATACATTGTGAAGTGCAAGTTGAACAAATTAGATTAATATGTGTTTTATCAGCCAAAGTATTTTTTTAGGTTGGTCCAACAACTCTATTTTCATAGTGAATACACAAGTATCTAGATATCTGTAACCAGGTTAATTATCCTGTACATCCTCTTGTGGTACTTGAAAAAATGAGCCTTGTTTCAGGCTTTTCAGACTTTAAAGCTGACATGTTTTGCATCATTGTTGTTACAACATTCATGATTGTGCAGCTGAAAAGTAAATAGGAAGACTGGAAACGTCTAGGAACTCAAAAAGTTTAGGAATTTTATTTTATATCGCACAAAAGGATGGTGTGAAATCTCTGTCCTGCCAAAGCCTGCAGTTTTAATCTCACAAGCTCAGTTTGAGCCTGGAAAACATCCCTCAAGAATAAAAGCAGCAAACTGTGGGGTACTGGTGCAACAGCAACGAAAGAAGTAAGAATATTTAAATACAAAAACCATTGCACGAAAAATAACCATCCAGCATTAATAAACCCTGCACCCACTACAAAGAGAAACTAAACACAGACTTGGTAAATAATCATAAAACTGAGAAGATAGAAATGTTATCAGTTCGCCTTTGAACATGGACAGCGACACATGACTGATACAGTTTGTTCCATAAAACTGGAGCAACGTCTCAAACGGCTTCTGCACGGGATGTGAATATCAGTCCGGTGAGTTGCAGCCTGTGACGTCCTACGGTTCGGACTCAGCTTCCAGGCAACAGCACGACTCAACACTGTTATTCCTTCTGTGAGTCGGCCATGGCTCAGCACGATTACATGATGAGGCTCCTTATATGCTGTATTTCTGTTATGTGATTCTCCAACTCTCAATTCTGTCTGACGTCTCTACTCTGGAGGTGGCGCTGATCCACAAACTGAACACTGGGTCATAGGAGGCTAAGCTCAGTTGAGACTAAACTATTTATTGGACCAGCATGAAACTGTAGATTTCAGCTAAATCAGAAGTGAGTTTGTTTGTACTTTCATCGGGGGAGCAGCAGTGGGACTCTATATAAGGGCATAAACTAATGCAAAGTACAGCGTCCATATTTATATAATAATAGTTACTTCAAGTCATTGTTGGTTTTGTTCTTGAGGGTTTTATTAATTTCCAGAAGAATTTAAAAGATTATTTTGTAGTTTAGGTGGAATTGATAGATTTCTTGTGTTTTTCCATTAGAGTATCAGAGGCAGACTAGTCCAGGATGTTTGATGTTGATGTTGGAATAGTTGTCTGACAGTCGGCCACTTTGAACAAAGCAGATTGCTGTTTCCAACCTATTAGGAAAATATTTGTTTTGAATAATGAAGCACACCTTTATAAGTAGTGGAGTTGTGAGGAGATGGTTGAGGTGGGTGTGGGTGAACATCAAGTGAAACTGTCACACCAGAGGTGACGGTTGGTGCCACACTCCCACCTGTGGTTTAGTTAGTCAACAAGGACATTTTGGCAAACGTTTATTTTTTATGTAAATAAACAGATAGTGGCCAAAGTCACTGTGAACGTTTTCTGAATGAAACCAGATCTTTACCTCCACCAAGGAAGTTATGCTTTTGCTGCGTGTATTTGTTTGTTTGTTGGTTCGCTCATTCGATAGCAGGATTACACAAACACTACTGGACAGATCCAGGATTTTTCTAGTTTTTTCCACATTTTCCTCGACTTCTCAAGAAATAATTTATAGATCTTGATTTGGAATCTGGAATTTATGAGTGTGTGTAAGTTAATTAAAGTTTAAGTTTCATTCTAGTGAATTAAAATGTGTTTTTATAAGGGGGCTGTAGGGCCTTGTTGTATGAAGTCTACTGAGTGAAATTCATCATGTTAGTGAGTAAAAATAACTGTAACATTTTTTATAATGCTGCAGTCAATATACACATGTAAAGCAAGACTGGATATTTCAGCGGAAAATACATTTCATACACATATTTGCTGTTGTAGATTGTTTGTGTAGAAAGTTAATTTATATCAGTTGCAGATACAACACACACAAGTTTAAAATAATTAACATGAATTGTTCTCTGTGAAAGAACAATCCTCCATACTGCCTCTTTATAAAAGCAGTGTAACAATCACACTCCCTAACATTAGAAAAAGCTCAACCAGCTCTAACACAGCTCCCCCCGACAAACTTCAAGCAACCGATTACACAACATTAACTCTGTAGTGAAGTTGAATCAGCAGAAGATTTTATGCTCATATTCATGTGATACGCTCCATTAAAGGTTTATTCTGAGACCTTTGAAATGAAGAATCTCACAATTAAAAGAAATGCTTCTCATATGGCTGCTGGCAATAATGTCATGCCAGAGTGCCATTCATTAACTGCTGTACGCAGACATGTCGTCTTAGAGCAGCCTTGTGAAATTACAGGGGAAACGCTGGCAGCAAAGTCCATAACAGTCATAAATAACAGCCTGCTATGACAAGGGAAATTACTAGCTTTGGAATTGAAACTTTAATAATGTGATATAATGCTGTCGGTGTGATGAATGTGTAGTACGTGTGATCAGATGCTTTCATGTTGTGATAAATATGACGGTCAGGCTTATCGTCACTTTCTGGGATCTTGAACATACAGTACAACAAATTTTCTACAAAGATAAGGTTGAATGATGACGATTTGGCGATTTGTGGAGGATTACGCCAACATTCATTTGTTATGACAGTATTGAAAGATGAGACACAATACTTTGTCAGCAAATACTCTGTAAACACGGAAGTAATTCATATTTGATCTTATATGGCTGACTGGGGAGGGAACAAAGTAAAGTTCATACAATGGTGCACATCTCCAGCAGGCCTATACTGTAACCAGATTCAGACACCAAAAAGCTTGAGTCATTATGCAGCTGTGGTCTGGATGTGTTTATATGGTTCAGTGGCTGCACTGTATGGGTGGATCAGTAGAAGCAGTTCCCTCTCAGGTGTCTGTGCTCAGGGCAGCCGGGCCCAGGCTCCCACATAAAGGCAGCCTTTGTCTGCAGTCGGGAACAGGTAACCATTTGTGCCTGCACTTCCGTGTGTGTGTGTGTGTGTGTGTGTGTGTGTGTGTGTGTGTGTGTGTGTGTGTGTGTGTGTGTGTGTGTGTGTGTGTGTGTGTGTGTGTATACACCATACATGCAAACATTTGTGTGTTTTTCACAGAGAACCAGAGCGGTTGGACTCAGCCTACAGTTTCCACAAGAACAGGTGTGGCTGTTCAGTAACCTCATAGTCACATACAGCACAAACAAAGGAAGATAAACCCTGCAGTAAACAAACAAAGTTATACTTCGAGGAAATATATTCATTTATGCGTGTATCCCCTCAAGGAACACCCTGATACTTTACAGGTGCACAGCTTAATACAATGAAATGTGATACTACTAAAATAACTATAATGTCAAATATTACTGTCTCATAAAAAAACACTGTTAATATTATAAATAAAGTATAAATTACAATTTCGAATGCATCAATTTAGTGTAGTAATTTTGTGTTTTGAGAGAATGTAGCGGTTTGCAATGGAATAACTGACTAAAAGCACAAGGTTCAAGTGTAGAGTTGAGCAGAAGTTTTATCTCACAAAGCCCCACACATGGTTCCAGGAGAGCTGTAAAGAGAAAGGGAAAAAAAGAGGTAAAGAAGTGCAGCAGGCTTGTCAACATCTCACAAAATATTCAAACAGACTTGAAGTTGTGGAGTGAGTGGTTCAATGTGAGGAAGCTGATATTTTAAAATGTATGTGCGAAGGTATCTGTTATTCTATGTGGATGGTTATCATGTTGGTTTTTCACACCCTCTTAACCGATAGAACACATAAATACACCATGACTTGTGATATTCACACAGGAAATCAGCTCTGAAAGTGTTTTTTTTGCTACTTAGCTTAGTGCTTCTCAAAAATACTTTTCTTAATCCCCATGACAAATACTAAAAGTCTCTGCTGCTGGACCTGAAATATCAATGTACCCATTTTTATTTCTAAAAAAGAAGAATGGTTCATAGTAAATTATTTTTGTCAATAGGTGCTGCTATCTAAACTTATTTCAAAACAATTGAAGCAAGCTCTGTACTCCTGTGTGTGTGTATGCACTCATGTGTGTGTGTGTGTGTGTGTGTGTCTGTACTACTCATTTTACCTGGTGTTTACCTGGCAGAAGTTAAGGATTACCTGCTCAGGAAGAAGACTCTGAGCTCCTCTGTTGTGTGTTTAAACAGCCTGTCAGGAGAGCCAACTTTATGACCCACTGCTGGGTTCTAACACACGCTCCCTGTAAATATTCAATCAGGAATGGTGCCTGCTCACTATTGTGGGCGGGGGGGAAGGTAGATCAACAACCAGAGTGACAGGTGAGTATAGATCTCAGGTGCAAGGTGAGAGTGCTGAGGATGTGCTCTCTTCCTCTCGTCTGTGCATCTGTTGTGGTATTCTGTCTGGAGCTGGTTTGTGTGTGTGTGTGTGTGTGTGTGTGACAGAAAGATGTTAAATACAGGGGTTGGATGCTGTGTGTAAAGAGGTCTTTAATTATAGCAGGAAGACACAGCTCAGTAGACACTCTACTCTAGACTTAAGTGTGTGAGATTGTGTGTGTGTGTGTGTGTGTGTGTGTGTGTGTGTGTGTGTGTGTGTGTGTGTGTGTGTGTGTGTGTGTGTGTGTGTGTGTGTGTGTGTGTGTGTGTGTGTGTGTGTGTGTGTGTGTGAGGACCGGGTCAGAAACATCCTGCAAGTGTCAATAGTTTGAGGGTGTCTGCTCAGTGTGTGTGTATCTTGATATATGAATCCAAAAAATGTGCAGAAGCCCTTTTAGAAAGTTAATCCTATACGACCACCGTCGACTGAACATCCACAGACTGTCTAGTTTATTAAACTTACACAAGTCAGATTACTGTTCATTATAACCGTATATATTGTGTAACACTCAGTTGGGTCTGAGGAATCTCCGGCGAGTCTCAGCTAAGTAGCTAACAGTGAAATGTGTCCAGTCAACCATACCTGATTGCAGGATAAGTGGTTTGCTGCTGTACTGGTTTACACGAAGGCACCGATTTGTTTCTTGTGGAAACATTCCAGTTTATAATCATGTGTCCATTTTTTCGACATCCACATAGCGTAGTAGAAAGAGCAACAAACAAAAACCAAAAGTGATGAAGTGACTGGAGCTAAAACCAAGTGTTTCTGACAGAGGCTGAAAAGAGGGGCCGCAATACTGGACAGCACGAGCACAGTCACGTGTAATCTGAACATAAGGGTGTGTCAACCTATTCAAGTAATAACCCATGTAAAAATATGAGCATAATATGTCTTCATTAATAATCCAAGTTTCTTGTTTGCTGAAGTGACCAAACTCAAATTCATTTTGTCTATATAAATCCACTTTTGCTTTTTAATCATCGTCCTCTCAGGTTTGGGTTCACTCTTCAGAAGTGATGATTGGATCTTGGTGTATAAACCGCACAGTAAATATACCTTTTTTTCTCCCCACTCTCCCTCTGCAGCTCCCATGTTTTCGTTCAGCCATGCTCCCTGGGTATGGATTCTCACTTTTTCCTGATTTCCACCCTCACCTTCATGCTTTCCGCTGCGGGGGAGAGAGCCCCAGCATGTGGATCCCCGGCTCAGGAGAGTCCCCGGCTCTGAGCGAGGTCCAGGAGGACAGGCCGCTCCTCCACCCGTGCCATCTCAAGCATGTTGCAGTGTGCCAGGAGGAAACTTTGGCTTTTATTGAGCTACAACCACCAGTGACTCCGAAACTAAACGGGCTCAGCTCCCCAAGGCCGGCTGTTATTCCAGATGCACAATGCATAACACACACTCTTTCATTGAGTGGTTACAGACACACACTAAATGAGCTGAATGACATGAAGAACGGCTGCCACAGGACAGACAATGAACATGAAACACTTTTAAACTCTCATACAAGTGTGGGCGATGGTGAACCTGTGCGGACTGAAAAGCCACAAACTGTCACAACAGTATGTCGTCCCCCCCACACAGCTCTTAGCCTCCCTCTGTCGTTCCCTCTGTCCTCTCTGTACACAAACACGGACTCATGGGAATCTCAGGTACCTTGTTCACCATCCTCACCTGAAGGTCCAGGGTGTCTGAGCCCAAACACCGGCCAGCTGCAGAG
This sequence comes from Limanda limanda, assembly GCF_963576545.1. Classification (NCBI taxonomy): domain Eukaryota; kingdom Metazoa; phylum Chordata; class Actinopteri; order Pleuronectiformes; family Pleuronectidae; genus Limanda; species Limanda limanda. The sequence goes on from NC_083642.1 coordinate 21,858,495, forward strand.
GAGAACATCACAAGGCTCAGTGAAAGAAAAGTCTATCCGTGAGTGTGCATCTCATTTCATTATTGACAAGATTGACGTAACAAAAACGCTTTATATGCACTTCATGAGGTTTTTTTCTGGTTTCCAGGGCGAAAGATGCAGGTTTATTCTCCAGATAGCACGAGTGATGAGTCTCTCAGCAGCCCGATCCTGGACTACATCTTCCCTGGACCTTTTGCATCCTTTCTGGAGGAGGACCTCAGTGGATTATCCTCCCTGGAGGCGATGTCAAGTCCCTCATCCACAGACGGTGCTACAGATCTCCCAGGCCTCAGTCATGAGGATATTTTTAATCTACCCACAGAACCACTGGAGATAATACAGGACTCAATACTGGGGATGAGGGAAGATGGCGGGAGTGTAGAGATGTCCAGTGCCACGGGGGGCAGCATTTTGTCACGCAGTCGTCATGGAGACCAAGAGCGGCGACGCTTCTCAGCCTCAGAACTCATATCGAGACTTCAGCTGTCTCAGAGGAAGAACTCCTTCACCCTGAAGCTGGGGAAGTCGCTGTCAGCACGGGTCGCCTCCAGGGACCGACAGAGCTCCAACAGCCTCTGTCCCAACCCCGACTGTGAGTAGACTAAAGATCTAATGTCCTTTCATCATAGGGTCCCACCCACTAACATGGAGGAGGTAGGATTTATGATTAACTTTATAATACAGCCAGCCACCAGGAGGCGATTGAGATGCTTTGGCTTCATTTTGGGGAGCAGTCATGCCACTTATCTTTACATACAGTCTATATAACATTAAATGGAAATATATATAATGAATATATGTTTGTTATGTATATATGTACAGGATATATTTATATATATATATCATTTTGCAACATATCCAACAGGCCACATTCTCAATTTAACTTCAGATAAACTCAAACACACATAAATCACTTTTGTTTTCCCAGCACCTCCATCAGAACATTATTAGAATGGGATATTTAATGGCCAGTTATGAAAAAGGGGAGCAATTGCATCAACCATAATATCAAATATAATATATATAATTAGTCAGTAGGAACAAGTCTGTTGTTGCCATTTGATTGTAAAGAGCAAAAAATGCCTGTAACTAAAAGAATATATAAATATATAGCTGCAGCTCGACTTTATTATTAAAAGCTTGGACATTCATATTTTTGGTACATGGCTTAAGAAGGCGGGTGAGCATGAAACAACAAAAATATGTCTGAACATATCCAGACAGGTTATTACAGTACAGGGCCTCTTGACCCTTTATTACATGAGGTGTCTTGCTTCATCCCTTGACCTCATCTTCAAGTCCTGCTTCTTATCTTTTTTAGATAAGTCCAGCTCCAGGCACCACAGCTCAGGAGGTTCTAGTAACAGCGCCCCCCACAGTCCTGAAGGACCTGCACCTCCTCTGCCCAGCAGTGACAATGGGATGCCGTTGCATAGATGGAGCACAAAACTCGGGTAAATACAGACTTCCGTTGTTTCAACACAAAAACGTGCAAAAATCAAAGATTAATGTCATTTCACATTTTCATTACAGAATGCGAAAGAAATCCATTGAAGACGACTCGGCCACACTTCCAACTGTTAGTAATTCAAATCGGCTGTCAAGGTTTTTACCGAGTTGTAAGTTTGCCTTCAAGAAAGATTTTTCTCAAAGTCTTTGTATTGCATCTATTTAGATTGTCTATCTAGATATTTTCCCCTAACTGCCTTTTCCACAGCCAGTATTTTTATTTATTTGATTCCTGCTTCCTCCTGCAGCGATTCTGTACCAGGAATACAGCGACGTCGCCATCAACCGAGAGATTCAGAGGCAACAGGGGAAGGAGCCGGGCACCGAGGACGAGGGGCTAAGGGACGAGGGGTCCGACGGGGGGGGCCCGTCTCCATCCAACCTGTCTCCATCCAGCTCCTTCCGCTCCTCACGAGGTTCTGCTTTCGCACTGTGGCAGGATATACCCGATGTAAGAACCAGTGGTCAGCTCGACAATTTCAGCAATGAGGAGAGGAAATTACAAGAGGTGAGTTAAGAGATTTCACATCTTATGATGGATTACATTTGGGTTTTCATTTGTTTTTTCTATTGAACTGCTACAGCTGTTCATGCACTGTATGGCAGGCTGACTTCCTGTGTCCTCCACTCAGGCAAAGTTTGAGCTGGTGACGTCTGAAGCATCGTACATCCGCAGCCTCACCATCGCCGTGGACCACTTCATGCTGTCGCAGGAGCTCGCCGAGTGTCTTGGAGCTCAGGATCGGCAGTGGCTCTTCTCCAAGCTGCCTGAGGTCAAAGATGTCAGTGAGAGGTGAAACGAATTGCAACTGATATTTAATATATTTCTGCTGTGCTCAGGTCTTTGTTTTAACATCTCAGTGACCAGGTTCTTTCCTTCATTGACTGTATTTTCTGCTCATGTATTGTATGCAGGTTCCTCCAGCACCTGGAGCGCAGACTGGAGCTCGACATTCTGCGTTTTGATGTGTGCGACATTGTCCTGGATCACTGCCCGGCTCTGCGAAGGGTTTATTTACCTTATGTAACCAACCAGGCCTACCAAGAACAGACATACCAGCGTTTGCTGTGAGTAGCTGCCTCCACTGTATGTACAGCATAATGAAAACATAGCCTGATTTGGAAACCAAACTTGAACTTCTATGTATATGTATGCAGGCTCTCTCTGTGGACATAAATGGCTGTAGTGCAGAAAATCTAATTGTTTCATGCAGTGGGTCCAGAATTTCCTCTGAGCGTGTTGTTTTACACCTGCATGACTTAACTTGCACATGATTCATTGAAATGTATTCTTAAGTATTTTTTTGTAAGGCAAACAAGGAACTGGAATCTTCTTCAGAGTTTCTCATAAAACATTAAGAGGTTTTCTCTAAATGTGCTCGTCCTGTCATCTCAGGCACGACAACCCTCGGTTCCCCGGCATCCTGGCTCGTCTGGAGGAGGACCCCATCTGCCAAAGACTTCCCCTGACCTCTTTTCTAATCCTCCCATTTCAGAGGATCACACGGCTTAAAATGCTGGTGGAGGTACATGATCAAATGTTCACTGCAGGATTCGTGTTGGCACTTGAAACCCAATTATGTGAAACTGTAAATGGGTTAAAATTGGGACTGGCCAAGTAATTTGCCCCAGCAGGTTTCCTTCCATAACAGAACATGAGAAGAGCACTTTTTATTCCTCGGCATATCTTCAAAAACGTTGTTATTTTTCAGAATATCTTAAAGAGGACAACACCGGGCTCCCGAGATGAGGACACTGCCACGAAAGCTTTCAATGAGCTGAAAAAGGTGGTGATTATCATCCCTAATAGTCAGTTGGATAAGCTTCAGTATTATGGCTGGTGAGGCACAACAGTAATGACTGTGTTGGTGTGTGTCTTCTTAGATCATCAAAGAATGTAACTCCAGTGTACAGTCGATGAAGAGGATGGAGGAACTGATTCACCTCAATAAGAAAATTAATTTCGAGGGAAAGGTGACTGAAATATGTGTGCATTGATCTAAAGTCCGGATGGTGAAGAATTCACTTTTTCTGTCTTCCTTTAAAATTGTGAATCAAAGCATCATAGAGCTGTATCCTATCAGGGGCATTGTAGGTTTGAAAAAACTTATGGAGCCATGGGGGGGAGGTTAACACTCTGAGAAAAAGTATGAATCTGTAAATTTGTCGTAATTTGATGAGAAAAAACCTCGGATTTGAGATCTGCTAAAACTACATTAAAAAAGAAGATATAGTTCATATATTAGCCCCATTTTCTAAATAATGTGTTTTATAAGAATACAAAACAATATAAACCTGTGGCAAAGAATGAATAATGTCGGTATTTTGGAGATATCCTTCTTGTGTCATGAAGAGGAGCCAACCTCCCCTTGCCTCACCTGTAGGTCAGACTCTTGTTGCTAAACCTCAAAAGTTGCTTCCTCCTCCAAATACATTTTATTGTGTCTATTCAAAGTCTGGATGCTAATGATAATGTGATTTGGGGCTAAATGTTTACCCACAGTGGCCCATATATGCCACATATACCATCTTCTTGCCCTGTGGTTATTGTTAAACAGCTAATTTCCTTTCTTTGTAGATCTTTCCTCTGATCTCTCAGTCTCGCTGGCTGGTGAAACATGGTGAACTCCTGGAAGTGGACACGCAGACAATGAGTATTTCTGGATCCAAGCTGAAGTTACCCACCAAGCCGGTGTACCTGCACCTGTTCAACGACTGTCTCCTGCTGTCCAGGAGGAAGGAGTAAGTGATGTTCAGTCGATGGAAGATATTGAACTGATGATTGAGGACATTCAACTTAATATCAGGGACTCTCTTCATATACAGTATTCTCCCCCTAAGTTATAGGATAGGTTTGGTTTTGTCAGGTCTATTTAAGGCAGTGATCACATGCTATATACTTTATGTATATTCAATAAGTCACTGGGTCTCTTCAAACTGGCAGCTAACTAATCCCTCTCAACCATCCTACAGTCTATGCTGTGAACACTGGTTTAAATAGGTTTAAACCCTCAGTCAATATGGATTTGAAAGTAAACAAAAGGGTTCTTTAAATGTTTGTAGAGTTCTCATTTTGTCAGCCTTTTTCTGGTCCAAAGTGTAAAGTCTAGAACTAGTCTATACAATACCCAAAGAACCATTAATCAACTGTAACTAACATGACAATGCATCACGTTATAGAAATAAAGTTATTTGCCATACATTTGTGTATTTGATGACAGTTAGATGAGAAGACTGATACCATACTCAACATGATTGTAACTAAGTAATTGCTAACTGTGGGGCTAGAAGAGTTTTAATATTTCCAACTTCGGTCAAGTACGGAGCCCATTGATCTGATGCAAAGACAGTGACATTAAATGGGCTCAAATCAACACATTATGGCTCTATTCTAACTATGGAAATCTTTTTGCAGTACCTGGAAGTTCATGGTGTTCGTACATGCCAAGATAGGTGAGCTGAAAGTGAAGGATCTCAGTCAGAAGCTGCAGGGCATCTCAGGCTTCATCTTCCACCTGCAGCTGTGTGAAGGCCAGCAGCTCAAACACCAGATCCTGCTCAAATCCCACACTGAGTGAGTAACAACCCTTCATCCCTTCAATGGTAACTTAATTCATATGAAGACAAGATGCTAGCAGATGGTGCTTTAACTGGCTTTGTTGGTTTTGTGGCTTCCAAGGAGCGGGAAGCACAGATGGATCACAGCAATGTTTCCCTCGAATCCTTTGGAAGACATCGAGCAGGCCAATGAGAATGATGGTCAGTGGAGAGCTGCACGTTCATGAACCAGCCTCCAAAGTTCCTTCATTCATCTTTTCTTTCTTTTCCTCTCAGATATATCCCAGGTCCAGTGCATCAAAAGCTATCAGGCCCAGGAGCACGATGAGTTAACACTGGAAAAGGCCGACATTCTTCACGCAAAGACCATTACAAGTGATGGTAAGAATTTGGATTAAGTCTCTATTAACTGCATTCCACCTTCAACCTGCACCTGAATCCATCTTTATTGTGTCCATATAACGTTTGTGTTGTATTTGATTCTCACTGACTGTCTGAACTTAAATAAAAAATACATAATGGCTTGTTTGATGTCTGAAGCATGTTGTATTTCCCCAGGCTGGGTGGAAGGCATCCGACTGTCGGATGGGGAACGGGGCTGGTTCCCCAAAACCTACGTGGAGGAAATCACAAGTCGCAGCGCGCGGCTCCGCAACCTCCGGGAAAATATCCGCATCAAATGTGTCACACAGAAACTGGAGGGAGATGAGTGACGAGCTTAACAGCAGCTCGTCCTGTGTCAGAGGTGCAATTTAGCCGTTTAATTTTAAGGCTTATGGATCATTCCTTTAATTCTAGATGGATGTGGGAGCCTTATGTAGTTTGCAGGTTCTTTCAAAAGGCAACACTTTTGACTGCTCTTACTAATTTCCTTTACCATGCTAACTATTACAGTACAAAGCTTCTCCTTCTCCACCACAGTTTTACAATAACACAAATTCATACAACATAAGTCTGCTGGCAACAGTTCACATTAAGATATTTTAGCAGTTTTCCACTCTGTATTTCCTAAACCTTTTATGAGCTTTTGCTTTGTGCATGCTGCCTGTGAAGACATTTTAATACCATTTAAAATCAGAGAAAAAAATCTAGTATCTCTATTATAATTGTGGAGGATACTGTGCATGAATGCACATTAAGTAGAATGCATCCTAAACACATCTAAAGATAAATGTTTTCATATCAGACGAGATCAACTCTTATCAGCAGCATGAGGTTAATTTAGCGTCTGTGACTTGTGCAGTAAACTGAGCTCTGTGAGGTGCAGGACTTTATTCATGTGTTATTACCACAGTAGAAAGTCATCTGAGGCAGATCCTGCTGCTGAGCTTCATCCCACACATCACAGGCTTATTATCTTTGGTCTTTGTTCTGATGCTTTCATTACACTACACTACACAACAGAAGCACTACAGCGCACCAGTTAGTTTCCCTCCATGTGTTAAAGACGTGGATTGTTAAAATAAGCCTTAATATTTATTAAAAATGACAACACCATCCCAGTATATACTGTAAATGGTGTGTAGCAAAAGTAATCCGGCCTGCATGAACACTCACAATTGGGTTAGGGTTAGTTTTTTTTTACTTAAGCAGTAATGTCTGGCTCTCTCTTTAGAAGGCTGCACTACACAAATACTTTCAATGCTCCAATAGAATGTTGAAGTAAATATTTTTTAAACTCCATGACAGAACCAAAGCACAACAATACATTGATCTTACTGACAAGTATTGTCTATCAGAGCTTATTCTCCTGCTTCATAAAGTTACTAATGGGACTTCACACCATCCTACTGTTGTAAATACCAACTAGAGTATTAAATATATATATATATATATATATATTAATCTGCTACTGAAAATAGTCCCTGCCAAATTCACTGTTTACTCAGGTTGAAGTTCCCAGCTATTTTAGTGATTTATGAAATATTTTTTTAGATATATGCTCATGACCTGTCTGTTTTTAAAGGCATTGAGCCCCTGGCAGGATAGAATCAGCTTTTCATTTAAAGTAGTAAAAAAAAATACCCAATTCAAAATGTGCAAATTAAGCTTCAAAAGTACAGATCAATTTAGCAGCAGTTCAGTGAGGCTTGATGTTATTGCATTACACTAATACAATACAAAACAATAGCACTGAGTTGAATTAAAGCCTTTATATCAATAGTGTTAAAATCCCCACGTGATCAATAGTGCAGTGTAACTGTGCTAAATCTGTCGTTAATGAACCACTATAATCAACATTCAAATGTAAACTCTACCAGTGGCACATTAAATGTTTATAACCCAACTTTTTTTTTCTTTCTCTAAGTTGTTAGTTGTAATTTAAGTGGTTGCTATGGCTGCCTGTGTATTTATACTCCTCTAGCTGGTTGTTCTCTAAGGAGATTCTTGATGTAAATGTACTTTTCTGTAGATGGCCACATGTAAAAATAGTAGAAAATTGTTCATTTACTTTTTTTAACAGTAATTTATATATAAAAAGATATCATGGCATTCCATAGTAATAAACTTTGCATTCAGAGTGATTTCTACTACCACAGTGAATAAAGATACTGTGATACACTGGATGTTTACTGGATATCTCAACACTACTGTAAATGTTTAACCACTGAAATAAAAACACTTCCATTCTACGTTGTGTTGAAGTAATGAATTTGAACTCTTTTTATAAACAGTTTATTCTGCAAAAGTAATGTTCATTAGTTCTGTTTCTGTTAAAACCAATACAGCTCTACACTGTCTACATCTGATACATCAGGTCATGGCCTCATTTAAGTTTGTGCCCACATGAAAGAACTAAAAGTATCTTTTCAGTTCCTCTGTGACGAAACCTCATGCATCAAAACTAGGGTGAGAACATTTCAGAACATCTTCATCTCAATTCTGTGGCAGAAATGTAAAAGTAATATGTACAAGCTATCTACACAGTTAGTTCCAGTGAACTTTCACTCTCTGGTGAGTCAGCTGCGTCCATTGATGTGACATTGGTCGGCATTTATTATCGGCTCCTGGGACTCCTTCCTGCTCCTCTGCAGCTTTGGCAGGATTGGAGGTGCAGCCTGAATCCCAGTGATGTGGTTGCTTCTGTCCGGCTGCAGATCAGAAACAAAAACCTTGTTGATGTATTTGTCACCTTGGTGCATTTGTATTGCAACTTCAGAAGGTACTCTTTTATCCTGAATCAAGGAACAAGGCTTAAATTGAAAAATAATAAAGCAAAAATGTCCTTGAACCCAGACAAAGTTGCCAAACTAAAACCAGTGGTTGCCCAGGAGCTAGAAACTTTGCAGCATGTGTCAGAAAAGGGCAGTTTCAAATAAGTATTAATCAGCTCTTTTGTATGTTCAGCTCTCTCCTGCAGTAAATATAATTTATTCTACAGTCTAACCTGTTGTAGTTGAAAAATCCAGTTCTGATAATCCTCCAGACAGGTGCAAGAGACCTGCAGGGGCTCCACCAGATCACCTGAAACAAAACACAGATTATATGAAATAACTGAAATAAATATATAGAAAAAAGTCACAGGTTTGAGCAGATTACCTGTCAGCTCAAACTCCAGCCGTCCAGGCAGGGCTGAGCGCTCCACTGCTCTGATGCTGTGTCGGGGCAACCTGCCCTGTTAGAGACCACCAGGGGAAAATAAAATGTGCAAGAATTATTCAGTTGATTGTACAGTCAGCATCACTTCATCTTCTCTGCAGAGTCACTTAGTGATGTCTCAGGCAGCAGGGTTGAGTTACATAATGTTCTACCCCTGATATATGTCATGTGTCAAAATAACAAGCACTGTGTAATGACTACTGGGACACGCAGTAATGCCACAGTGGTGGAGGAGGCGTTATTATGGATTTTCCCATAGAGTCATTTTACACTACCTCATATCGTATATTCAGCCGCTTGTTGTCAACTGACAGCAGCAGGACGTCTTGAGGGAAGAGAACCATGAGTCTTTCTTGGCGTCCCTGAGAGAACAAGGCTGGTGTTACTGGTGCAGCTGTCGACAGTTAATACCACTGAAGAAGAACTGTGACACATAAACACATCAGATATTCTCCCTTCATGAATACTCATGTTTATTCACCATATGTACACGTAATACAACTTGTATCACATTTAAATTATTCATACAATATGCTATTTAAACTCTAGCAATAATAATAATAGTTGGAGGGGGGCAGGAAATTATGGAAGCCCATTTCCGCCACTGTGATGAAAAAAAAAAAATTGGTATCTCATTATTATGAGATACTATCTCATAATTATGACTTAGCATCTCATTATTATGAGATACTATCTCATAATTATGACTTAGCATCTCATTATTATGAGATACTATCTCATAATTATGAGATACTATCTCATAATTATGACTTAGCATCTCATTATTATGACTTAGCATCTCATTATTATGAGATAGTATCTCATTATTATGACTTAGTATCTCATAATTATGACTTAGCATCTCATAATTATGACTTAGTATCTCATTATTATGAGATAGTATCTCATAATTATGACTTAGCATCTCATTATTATGAGACAGTATCTCATAATTATGACTTAGCATCTCATTATTATGACTTAGTATCTCATTATTATGAGATAGTATCTCATAATTATGACTTAGCATCTCATTATTATGAGATAGTATCTCATAATTATGACTTAGCATCTCATTATTATGAGATACTATCTCATTATTATGAGATAGTATCTCATAATTATGACTTAACATCTCATTATTATGAGATAGCATCTCATTATTATGACTTAGCATCTCATAATTATGACTTAGCATCTCATTATTATGAGATACTATCTCATAATTATGACTTAGCATCTCATTATTATAAGATAGTAACTCATAATTATGACTTAGCATCTCATAATTATGACTTAACATCTCATAATTATGACTTAGCATCTCATTATTATGAGATACTATCTCATAATTATGACTTAGCATCTCATTATTATAAGATAGTAACTCATAATTATGACTTAGCATCTCATAATTATGACTTAACATTTCATTATTATGAGATAGTATCTCAAAATTATGACTTAGCTTCTCATTATTATGAGATAGTATCTCATTATTATGACATAATATCTCATAATTATGACTTAGCATCTCATTATTATGAGATACTGACTGCAGGGTCTGTCATGCAAGTCAAATGTTGTATTTCTGTTACAGTGGCGGGCGTAGTTATCATTAACTCAAACCTTAACTTTACTTCACTGAGTTCCCAGCCTCTCTACCACTGCTCACCTGCTCTGCTGCAACCCGCCCACAGTCAGACACTAAGTCATAATTATGAGATAGTATCTCATTATTATGAGATAGTATCTCATAATTATGAGATGCTAAGTCATTATTATGAGATGCTAAGTCATTATTATGAGATGCTATCTCATAATAATGAGATACTAAGTCATTATATTGAGATACGGATTGTGGGCGGGGCGCCACAGAGCAGGGAACCCGAGGCTGAGCGGATGCGGGGACAGCAGCCTTACTCGCGGAAGTGGGCGACTGTGCATCGATACAGAGACATAACAGGATCGATCAATGTTTTCTGCTCCGTTCATTGTCTTAGCGATGTGCTGCCGCTGAATAATTATAACAAGCGCTGCTCCAGGATCAGAACATACGCTCTTTAAAAGTCCGGTTGTCTTGTGTGTGTCGGACTCTGCTTCCGCCTCACTTCCCTCTGACCCGCGCTCACTTCACACTTTAACAATAAACACCAGCACCGATCACAAGTTATTAGGACACGTACAGGACTGATGTTTACTTTGTGTTTTTTTGAGTTCATGAAACACGTGTTGTGTGGAGCTGGGGACTACGTGCACACGGTGTTTAAACATGTGTTTCGTAACGTGAGATGTAACGTGACGCGCACAGTACAGGACCGTCAGCGTTAAAGTGACGGAGCGATCCGAAGTCTTGATCGGTCATCATCGAATAATTACTAAAAAATACATGTGATTATCAGTTTTAGTGAAGAGGAATAGAGACAAGCACACACACACACACACACACACACACACACACACACGCAGACTCGCATGACAGACCCTGCAGTCAGTATCTCATAATAATGAGATGCTAAGTCATAATTATGAGATATTATGTCATAATAATGAGATACTATCTCATAATAATGAGAAGCTAAGTCATAATTTTGAGATACTATCTCATAATAATGAGATGTTAAGTCATAATTATGAGATACTATCTCATAATAATGAGATACTAAGTCATAATAATGAGATGCTAAGTCATAATTATGAGATACTATCTCATAATAATGAGATGCTAAGTCATAATTATGAGATACCATCTCATAATAATGAGATACTAAGTCATAATAATGAGATGCTAAGTCATAATTATGAGATACTAAGTCATAATAATGAGATACTATCTCATAATAATGAGATGCTAAGTCATAATTATGAGATAGTATCTCATAATAATGAGATACTAAGTCATAATAATGAGATGCTAAGTCATAATTATGAGATACTAAGTCATAATAATGAGATACTATCTCATAATAATGAGATGCTAAGTCATAATTATGAGATAGTATCTCATAATAATGAGATGCTAAGTCATAATTATGAGATAGTATCTCATAATAATGAGATACCAATTTTTTTTTTTTTCATCACAGTGGCGGAAATGGGCTTCCATAGAAATAGAAAATACTGTAAACAATATATTTAAATACTGATAGTTAGCTTACAACCAATCTCATTGTCTGACTCATTGTTTTTTCATTTGTCAAAACTACTAAAATAAGACCTAAGTTATGATCATATAAGAATAATGAATTATCCTAAAAAAAATTAGCATTTTAATACGAGTACAGTTACCGTCAAATAAATAAGACTAGGTTCATATTTAAATTGAGGCCTGAGACCTTGTTAAAAGGATTTTTTTATATCCGAAAACTTGCAGAGGGTTCAGACAGAGCGACATGTTTACCCACATCATATACAAAAGAAATGAAGGGGCTTGTGGGAAATTTAGATTCTCAAATACTCAGACAAGACGTTTTGTTGTAAGTGACGCTGCCATATAATTTCTTAAACTTTGTTTTTTTAATGGGGCCCGGAGAATTAAATTGAATTCAAAGCTGACGAAAGACTTGTGTTTAGGTATATTTTACTTCATACTTCCTGCTTTCCTTTACAGAGTTTGAATAGACTGGCCATCAACTACCTCTTTACCTCTGTCTAATGTAAGGACAATTAAGTGTAAAAAAAAAGTGGAAGTGAAAACATGGGCAGTTTTTCTATCAAACCACATGTTCATATCTTCCACAAGGCTGACTCATTCTGTAATTCTTCTTATGATACAATGAAACTCAAACACAGAATGTATTTTGAGATAAGCTTGTAGTTATAGTGAAAGTATTGGCTTCTAATAGGATGTTGTGGTCATGAACCAACTACACACAAAAGTCTTCTCTGGTCAGAGATGTTAGTTGAACTGATATCGTGCAGAATATCCCAACAGAGTGAGAGTAGTGATTACCTGTCTCTGTGAGTTGATGATATGGATGATCGATATGAATCCTGGCTGGCCCATGTGCTGTATGGGTGAACCCTCCCACTGCCATATTGGAGCTTGTAGTAAGTATTTGAGCAGTTCTTCTCTTTTCCAGCCCATATCACACGGTAGCTACAGGAGAAATGAGTGCACAATTAAACACTACAACTTAACCACTATCACAGTGATAACCAGATATAGAAGAGGGGATTACTAGATAGGAGAGGGCGCAGTGAGAGGGACTCATGGGTTGTGTCATTGACTTGTATCTCCTGTCTTCTATTTGCTGCGTCCATGTGTGTAACGCTGCAGCACTGTCACAGACGAACACCTTGGAATCCATCATCGGTCCTGGATTAAAAGAGGGAACAAAAAAAGGTCAAGCTCAACATTTCTTCATTGTGTCGCTGTGTTTCAACTGAATTTGGTAATTTCCTCTGATTCACCGCTGATCTCAAACATGTGAGGTGAATGTGACGTGTCGGCTTCCAGGGAGACGGCCTGTAAGGTGAGGCCAGAAAGAGGAAGGATGCCCTGCAAGACAAGAAAAGACAAAAATAAAGAAAGCTATATTATTTCTGTCATTGTGCTTCAGTTTAGGAAATCAGCATAAAACCAACATTAATGACTCTGATGACAGTCTCATAGGAGGAATCCCTTTCCCAGGACGGACTAAACTGCAGTAAATGTCAAGTGTAACAGCAACATCAACAAAATAACATTATGGTATAATATGATGGAGAAGAACATCAATGTTTAAAGTATTTATACAAAAGAAAAAGTCTTACAGAGATTGAGGGAGGTGCAATGACGACTAAAATGATGGCGGTATTGATAGTAAAAGTGGTGTTCAGAATGTGGACAATTTTTCTATTTGTAATCTTAATCACAATCCACAATCAGATGCTACCACTGCCCACATTCACAAATGGAATTACATTTAATCATTCTTCCTTATTCCATATGTGCACATTTCAATATATTGAATATTTACTGTGTAATTTCTCCTGTGTCTCTAGAAACAAGTCAGGTCTGAGATTCTGATTATGACAATTTGTCTACGTTTGAAGAAAAATAAGTTTCAAGAGAAAACCTACAGTGTGGTGTTTTAAAGATGTAGGAATTTTTACATTATTACAAAAATTTGCTTCTGAGATGATTTCTGCTAAAAATATGTTGATGTTGCTGGAGAAGGAGCAAATGGGAACATGGTCTGTAGTTTTAAAAACGTCTGCAGAGATACACAACTTCACATTTTACATTAACAGACATTTGATCTGTTGTTACAGACAGAGGCAGACAGCAGTGCTGCCAAGAGAGAATTGACTTGTGAGTTTTTGTTCAATATCCAGGAATTGTTTGACATTTGTGAAGAGTTGTCTCTCTGAAGTGGTTGAATATACCTGATAGATGAAGTCCTGTGCAGAGTGGTCCAGAGAGAGGATCAGCAGGTGAAATGAGAACAGCACCAGGAAGTGTTCGCTGGTTTCCTGCAGAGACAAAGGAGCCCATGATTTCATCACTTTTTAAACTGTTTCATCAACTTTGTTTTATTCCTCTTCTGTTCACATCAATAAAATTAAGATATTTTACTATATATCAAAAAAAGTATGGCACACAGAAGTATAAGGTTCAGTTTTAGGGGGTGTATGAAGACCCATACCCTGCCATACAAATTGCATCCAACAACAGAAACTATAACTATCTTGGAGGGATTTTTAGGATATGTTGCGTTGAGTAGATTATTGGATCTTAACTCCTAGAAGTTAAGACTATAGAGTCTTAATTTCTCAGCTGAATGGGATGTGCCATGTTACCTGTGTGTAGCTGTTGTAGAGAGACACCAGAGAGGAGTGGGTAACCTCTCCATACATGTGGGCTGGTTGACCCTCCCAGCCTCTGATTGGCTGCTGGGAATAAATCCTACGGTGCAGCTCATCTCTGCTCCTGCCCCACAGCACCACCTGCAAACACAAAACTCTGTCAGGCCATACATACTGGTTATCATCTGTTTTTGATTTGTTCATGATGAGACTCAAAGCTACCCTCACA